>NC_136499.1:120294625-120327125 GCF_053919585.1 Euprymna scolopes | reverse complement strand
TAAATCTTTTAGAATATCTGCATGAATCTAATTACATGTAATAGCAAACTAATGATGAATATCTCATAAGAAAATCGAAAAAAAAACTAATAGGGAATTAATTAAAATGAATGTTTAAAAGAATATACCAATTAACTAGGTCTTTTGCAGGTTTATGCAATTCCACGACCATATATAACAAAGTTGTATTTTCTTTTTAAATAAATAGAAAAAAGAATAAAATATAATACGCGTCAAGTGCGCTTAAAAGCCAAATCACAATGTAATATTAGGAAAACAAACAAATATCTTGTTTGAAATTTATACCACAAATATATTTCACAGATATACTCCAGCTTCAGTGTGTTGTTTTTCTTTTCTTTTTCTTTTCTTCTTCCTTGCCATGTTGTGAAGTTGGAGAAAGTAGTCTGCTTGTAAAGAGCCGAGTGTTGTATCTAGCGGTTGTATTTTGAAATGTTTGATCTGTGCGCAGGCAACGCGAGAATAACGCCAAGGATGAGAGTCCATATAGAAACGTTGTTTTAATTTGAATAAAATAAAATACGCGTCAAGTGCGCTTGAAAGCCAAATCACAACGTAATATTAGGAAAATAAACAAATATTTTACTTGTTTGAAATTTATAACAAATATATTTCACAGGTATACATATAGAAACGTTGTTTTAATTTGAATAAATAAAATACGCTTGAAAGCAAAATCACTACGTAATATTAGGAAAATAAACAAATATTTTACTTGTTTGAACTTTTTAACAAATATATTTCACATGTATACATATAGAAACGTTGTTTTAATTTGAATAAATAAAATACGCTTGAAAGCCAAATCACAACACAATATTAGGAAAATAAATAAATATTTTACTTGTTTGAACTTTTTAACAAATATATTTCACAGGTATACATATAGAAACGTTGTTTTAATTTGAATGAATAAAATACGCTTGAAAGCCAAATCACAACGCAATATTAGGAAAATAAACAAAGTGTGTTTATTATGAATATCAATAGACGCACAAAATAACAATTATAGGAGTATCGATATTCGTATATTACAATTTGGATGAACCTGGTCAGTGCCAAATGGGCGGCCATTTGAGAAGGCTAGGCGTTATATGTACCACGCCGAGTCGTAGGAATTTCCAGATTGGTATCTGAGGGCGCACTAGGAGAGACGCACCCCCAGTCTTAGTTAAGATATGCATCTAAGAGAAGGTAACATTGATGTAGAAAAAAAAACTGTCTGTTCTGTCTTGTGACAGTCATCTGCACTGACTTTCACCACTATAAACAAATCCTCTGTGTGGATTTTCGAACAACTTTATTGTTGTGGCGAAACCTCATACGTCGAAATCGACGGGAGTATCCATATATATAATACTAAAACTCTGTTGTTCTTGGTTGTTTGCTTGTTTGCTTGCACACTATCCTCCTCCTCCTCCTCCTACTACTACTACTACTATGCCTCCTCTTCTTGTTACTACTATTACTTCTCTTTACAACTACTACTACGCCTCCTCTTCCTCCTCTTACTATTACTACTACGCCTCCTCTTCCTTATCCTACTATTACTACTACTGGTTGACATGTATTTTCCCTACTACTATTCTACTTCTGCATTTTTTTTTACATCGTTCATTTCCGTATTACGTTTAAGTTATTTTAACGCAATTTTCTTACAAATAAATCTATTATTTTACAATGTCTTGTTTTACTGTGTACGTTTTCAGCGACCCAATTTTTTTTATTTTTTATTTTTTTCACGTTTAAATTACAAGATATTTCAAAATTTGAATTTAACTTTAAGTATTATGGTATCTGTTCAGTGCACATTTACCTATAAGTATGGCAAACCACTTATAATTCAATGGCCGTAAGTTTTTTTTTCAAGAATTATAATTATAAACAGAACAACTCATAGAAATCTATCTATATTCTTTTTTCATTTTAATATACTTTCATAGAAATGTTTCTGTTACGTCACAAAAAACTATTTTCTTTAAGTTAAAAGTGTCACGCTCATACATTGCTTCCATAGTGAATATATACTGACCCAACGGGTCATGGGTAGTCTAGTTATATATAAACTTCAAAGGGGTGGTAATGTTTAAATAATGAGGTGAATTTATCGTAATCGTTTCATTCTTCCCCCTATTTTTTTTTATTGTTTATTCATTGCTTTTAATTTGTTTATTAAAAATTAATTTAATTTATTTCGTTTTCGTTTTTCTTTTAATTTTTTTCTTTTTTTTAAAATTTATTTTGCATGAATTTTTTTTTTTTGTTTTTATGTCATTGTTTATCCTAACAATTTCTTTTTTTGTTTGTTTGTTTTTATGTCATTGTTTATCCTGACAATTTCTTTTTGTTTTGTCCGATTGGTTTTATGTCTGCCGATGGATTTTCATTCATTTTTTTTCTCTTATTTGCTTGAAAGTCACGATTTATCAAGGCCGAAAAGTCACTCGAGGAAAAAAAGTTTATGATGGTAAGACGATAGTGCAGTAATCTTTAATGGTGTTAATTAGATAGAATTTAATTATTTATAGGGATGGCTCAACAAAAACTTGTTTACATTGGATTTGAAGGCTGTCATGTTGTATTCAACCGGGAAGTAGCCCCACGGAACAGTGCTCCATAGGCGGACAGTTCTGGTAAAGAAGCTTTGTTCATGAAACATTTTTTTAATGTAGGCAAAGATAAATCGTGGCAGAATTGTACATAGTGGCTGTAGTTTGTCAAGTGTTTGGCAAGAGGGAACTAGAAATTGGAGTTCAGTCGAGCGCTTGCCATGAAAATAGTGATAGAGCAGAGACAGTAAAGCTCTTCTATTTCAAGTCGATACAACCGAACCATTACGGAGACACAATATCTTTAATCTTAATCATGTTACAAATTTCCTGAAAGAAGAACATATGTGAATTTATGGAAGCATAAAACAACCCTATAAAAGTCAAAAGGGGAAATAACTCCTATAGCTAAAAGGGGGAATAACTACGATAGCTTAAATAAATATAGCTTACTTTTGTTTTTTTAACGAAAACAATAGCGGTGAAAATTATCAATATATTTAATTCTATTTAAATAACATTCTTAATAAGTTAAACAATTTACAACGACATTTTTAGAGAAAATCATTAAGGCAATTCTATCGAAGCCGATTTTGCACTTTGTCTATTTTTATTTTATGTATTTTTTTTTTTTTTTTTTTTGGCGTTTTGTGCGTTTTTTTTTTTTTTTTTCTTTACATTGTCTTTTCCGGTAATTCGCCCGTTTTTTTTTTTTTTTCTTTTCTGATGTTTTCTTAATTTTTAAGATGAGGATTGGTTATGCGTATCATTTGGATTCATCGGATTACTTTTCTCATTTTAAGTGTAATTCTAACAACGTTTCGGTCGGTGTAACTTCCGACCTTCTTTTGATGTTCCTTGTCGAACTCGGGAATGTTTCTGCCGAACTCGGGAATTTGAACGGAATTTCGAGCAGACCCCTTTTATTTACGTCAGGGAGGTAGCATGCTCTTGTTCCGTCAGACATGACTGGATAGAGGTCCTAAGTAATTCGCAATTGAATTTTTCGGTCCCCCACACTGAGGATTTTCAGGAGAATATTGTTTTTCACCATTAATTTTTCCAATACTCCAACCATTGTGTCACGGGTCCTTTTTTTCTATCATAAATTTTGTTTCATTATTATTCATCGTATCCTGCAGTTATCGCCCCTATTTCTACCATAATTTTTTCTTCTATTCTTTCGTGCTATATCTTATTCTTCCTTTTTTAAAACGCTTCCAATCATTCATCTTTTTAGTTTCTCACATTCCATATTTCTTCTCAGCTAACCATCGTTCAGCCATAATTCTTGTAACCTTGTCCCTTTCTCCGAACATCATATCCCCTTCCCCCAATATACACCAGTCATTCTAGACTTTGTCTCGCTTTCACCCGCGCCATTTCTGTTCTGCCATCCAACACAGCACCGCTCTTTAAGCATCTCAATATTAAACAGACGACATTGACCATGGCCCCGGGAGAATATAGAGATAAATTACGTTTACTCGACCATCGTCCATCAAACTGACCAACATAAAATGGCCGGAGATTCACACAGCCATTTTTCGGCTTATACACCCGTCTTTGCCCCTAGACACACATTTTGAGTGTCCAATGATTCCCCCCCCTTCCTTGGCTCGCATTTGCCATTTCTTTTCGTTTAGGCTTTTTCTGTCTATGAATGTAAAGTCCTTACGCTAACTGTAATGCTGTACCGATTTAGTGTTATCAGCTTTATTCAGGCTTACTATCTATCCGTCATTTACATTTCTATTCAGACATATTACTATCGATAATTTTCAGAATGGGTTCTAATCTAATAACATATATATATATATATATATATATATATATATATATATATATATATATATAAAATTCGCGCATAAGCCTGACGAATCCTACAGTGGATGAAACGCAGAATATTCAGTGTAGCTTAGTCGCCATATATATTTTATAAATTACTAACTAGCTCTACCTACGTATTGAGCACTTTTGAAGTAAATACTTAAAGTTTACACATAAATCTATACTTTCGTATATTAAATTTATGTGAGTAAATGAAGTAGTTATATATATATATATATATATATATATATATATATATGTATGTGTGTGTGTGTGTGTGTGTGTGTGTGTGTGTTTAATTTTTTATTACCGTTTTATCTGTTTGGTTACATATATTTCGGATGTTGGACCATGTTTACGATCCAACAGCTTCGTCAGACCTTACAGAAATGGTCGTTAGTATTTGAAAGAACTGTTTTAGAAGAAATACGAGAAAAAAAAAGAGGGTGAGGTAGGAGATAATAAGGGGAGAGGGAGACGGGTATCGACAATATTTCAGTTTTGGAGGTTAAAATACATTAGATTGTATTGTGTGTGTGTGGGAGCAGATTCAGGTAGGTGTGGGTGGAGATATATGGATATAGGGAGGGGGAGAGAGGATGGTAAAGAAAAAGGGAGGGGAAAAGAGAGGAGTGGGAGGAGTTCAATTTTTAGGTTATCAAATTTTGAATGTTTTTTGCTTGTTCAGCCAGCTATATGAAATAGATAAGAGATATATATATATATATAGAGAGAGAGAGATGGAGTGAGAAAGAGAGAGAGAGAGAGAGAGAGAGGAAAAAGGTTTTTGTAGATGTTATGTGTTTGGCAAGTACAAGGTTCCATTTAAAACATATATATGTCATTCTATGCTTCCGGTCAGTCCCGAAAGACAAAGGATGCTCCCTGTAGGGGCAGCAGCGCATGCGATTGTGAGGCAAGGGTTGCGCAATCTCCAATCACACCTCTCCTGAATTGGCATTGTTTGAGTCCAGTAACAAGGATAAATCCAGGGCGACTGGAAACAATACCGAGATTAGTGGAGAACAACTAAAGCATCTGGAAGTCCAAAATGGTAACCCATTTAGTACTGACCAGGTTCAACGTTGCTTATTTTCGGTGATCCAGCGGGAAGCGGTGTGTCAACTGGATTATGCCGTATTATATATATATATATATATATATATATATATATATATATATATATATATATATGAATCGGATGAGTTGTAGACGACGAAAAACGTGTCAGTGGATAATTATATTCTAAAAATAATACATATGCCGCTCCCCATTTGGGGGTATCAAACTGGTCAAAAAGGAAATTATTCGCAACTCGCATTTAGGTAAAAATGCGGTTCCATATAAATAATTGAATTCATTGCATAATAAAATAACAACCAACATTTCTCTCTCTCTGTCTGTCTGTCTGTCTCTCTCTCTCTCTCTCTCTCTCTCTCTCTATATATATATATATATATATATATATATATATATATATATAAGGCTCCTAACCATTATGACATCGGTGGTTGCTGAGCGAGTCGTGAGTTTAACGATGTTTTTCACAAAGAGCGTCGCTTATACGCTAAAGGTTATTCCTGATCACTTCTCAAGATGCTCAACTCAAGATGAGGAGCATTACAGTCATCCACATACAGTACTGTTTCTCTGTTTTTACAGCTTATCAGTGCGGCTAGACATGTAACTACCCCAAGCCAGGATTGAAACCCGACCGTCCGTACGACAGTGAAGGCTCCTAACCATTATGCTATCGGCGACTTGTTTGCGAATCCTGAGTTTAACGATGTTTTCGTTGGAGGAGACACTAACACTTGCTTCTATGGTTTCAAATGACCCGAAATAACAGCAATGGGAGACGTTATTCAAAATATCATATTTTATATCTCCCCTCATTGGTTTTGATAAAGAAATACATTTCATAGTATATAAGGAATTTGTATATACTGGAGATATTCATAATCGTCCCCTATTGTTAACAGAATAGATATAATATATGATAATATATTGGGAGTTTTCCCCCTGCTGTTTTTTCAGATCATTTGAAACCATAGCAGGAAGATTTAGTCTCACCTCGATCAAGGCCATAGTTTTTGAGAAAATATCAGATATGTTGTAATTCATATGCAAAACTAGAAAAACAAATGACTATGATTGAAATATTTTATGACTCTACAAAAGTGCCAAAATTAGGCTCTGGATGATAGATAATGTTTGACCTTAAGGGCAACTATCACATAGCGCACTAGACACTACAGGTTATTAACTTTCCATTTCGTCGTCACTTGCTAAATTCTGATATATTGTCGTTGAGTAAATTTTACAGTGTATAAGGAGTATTTCATACTGGACATATTTACCCTCGTACCCTATATCACAAAGAGGGTGTGTATATATATATATATATATATATATATATATATATATATATAAACACACTCATCTAGGAGAAGGAAAACCCTGATATGAAACCCCCGGCGACTGCTGCTTCCAGTGAGGATACTTGCTTTTCTTTTTAGTTCAATATGACAGTTGTTTAGAGAGTGGGATTGTCTCAGTGCAAAGTCTTTCCTCACTATAAAAAGCTTCAAGCACAAGCATTACTTGATATGCAATGGAATACACGCTTTGCAATCAGTGTGTATCTCGATAACAAAAAGGTTGGCTTTAGACTATAATGGCAAACAGACATTCAATGAGGACTGATGCAGATATGGGCGTCAATGGCAATAAAGGTCTGGAACTTCCAGGGTCTGGCCTGGTAGGTATTCTGGGCACCATAGCTTGGACCCGGTCATCAGTTAATGTGCTGGACTATAGAAGGTTCATAGATGTGACTGTCTGGTACATTCTGCTAGTTTCGCTCGTGTTTGCGTCATTTGAGCCAGCGATATATTTAGTAATGGCAATACTCGAGTACGAATTGTTGCCATCATATATATATATATATATATTTATGTATAATGGTTGCATATATTGGTTTCCTAGAAATAAATCTAATGGAACACTCGTGGTTATTTAAAATTCAAAAACTCAAATGTCATGGTTCACTTGTGATCTAAACGGAAACATCAATTTCGAACGCACCTCTGTCGTATAAGAAATCAATAGTGGATTTTTATTTCTTCTCAAGTGTACTTTTGTTGTATAAATGTGTAACGTTCCGTTAAAATCTTTAATCGGATCTTTTCGATTATCGATTGACGATACTGATCAGACGAATTCGAATACTAAACGTACGTAAGATCACTCTCGGGTTTCCTTCGTGCGAAGTATTTAAAAATCGGCGTAGCTATTTCCTATTCCATAGGGAACGAACTCAAGCAAACACACACATAACCAGACGAAGTTCCCTTTTTATAATTGTATATATATATATATATATATATATATATATATATATATATATATATATATATATATACAATAATAATAATAATAATAATACTAATACTACTACTAATAATAATAATAATATATATTATAATTTTAATAGTATATATATATTTATATATATTATCATTATAATAATAATGTATATTATATATTAAAATGAAACAATAATATATATTATAACTATTATATATATATATATATATATATTGTAATTATAATAATATATATTATACATTATAATAATAGTATTAATTATATATATTATGATTATAATAGTATATATATTATAATTATAATTGTTATATATATATATTATATATATACATATATATATATATATATATATATATATATATATATATATATATATATATATAGGTAAGGTTTTATCTTCTCTTTTCATTATATAGTTAAATTCTCTTTTATGATTTAAAACTTTGGAGAAATCAACTTATGCAAGGTCTAAGACTATTTTTATTTTACAATTTTAGTTAAGTTTTTTCTTCTTCTTCTCTCCTTATATAAATGAATTCTTTTTTGTAATTATGAACGTTTTAGAAGTCGGATTATGTAGGTGCTAATTCTTCGATAGGTTAAAGTTTGTTTCATTTTGTTTATTTGTTTTTTTTTTTGTTTTTTTTCCCGGGAATTTAAACTATATTCTTAATTTGTATTTTTACATTTTTTTTATTCAAATGTTCTTTAGACTGTTCATATGCCTGCCCCGCCCTACACTTATGTTTCTATGATTCAGACAGAGGAAGACCAAAGGATCCGTCGAAATTATGTGCTTTTGAAAGTAACATTCTTGTTCTTTATGAGTTTTTTTTTTCAAAATATTTTTTGTATTCCTAAACACATACACATAGGAAATAAATATATACAATATATAAACTTTTATATAGTTTTCGTATTGATATTTTATTCGTACATGCATATATATATATATATATATATATATATATATATATATATATATATATATATATATATATATATATATCCAGGCTTGAGATATTGAAAAGTAGGAACTAATGAACTCCACGAGGTTTTAGATAGTGCTCGATGAAAGAAGCAATATATTTATTTTATTATTTTATTATTTATTCGAAGATAAGCAGTTACTTTTGGTCGCTACAAACAGCCATTTCTTTCAGTGAATGAGACATTGTCAGGGGACCCTGAACAATTCATGCGTTAGAAAAAAAAAAAAAAAAAAAAAAAAAAAAAAAGAGCTTTTTATAAAAGTTGCGAACTCTAAATACGATTCTCCATTTTTATCCTTCTTTTGTAGAGAGCTCACAACTTGTATAGTCTTTTTTCTATTTTGAAGAGCTCGGTCTTTTTTTTTATCACGTCGAATGTTCAGGGTCGCCTGATGAAGTCTCATTGACTGAAACAGATGGCTGATTGTCGCGACCAAATGTAACTGTTTACCTTCGAATAATATATATGTATATATATATATATATATATATATTTATATATATAACGTAATCATAATTATAATTATATTACCTATGTATATGTGTATATATTATATGCTGCTCTCTTTGCACATATTTCTATTCCTATGTTGTTATTTATTGAACTGTCTTTGTTTTCGCAGTCCCTGCCTTTATTTCTTTATCTGCATGCCACATCTCCGTCGCAAGCTGGGACGCCATTAAGGCTTGACATATACGCGTTAAATAATCTATAACCTATAATCATACAAGACAAGGTACAAATATAAAATGAAGAATACAAATGAAAAATGAACGGACTAACTATAAAAGCAATAAATGCATTACAGAAAGAAAGAAAACAATGTCACAACAGAAGCGAAAGGAAATGTGAAAACATTGTATGAGAAAAGAATAGATAAATGAAAGGGAAGAAGAATTAAATGAGTGCTAAATAAAAAATCAAATTAATAAATAAGCATGAATGAAAAAAAAACAAATAAATATTTAGGTATTTATTTCTCTCTCACGGCAAGAAAAAAGTGACATTAATGTCGCCTAATGTAGATTGAAAAATCAACGCCCCAGAGAAGGGGAACTCTTACTATCAAACTGTGTCCTGGCACAATGTTGGTATTCTTGTCGCCTAATGTAGATTGAAAAATCAGCGCCCCAGAGAAGGGGAACTCTTACCTGCAAACTGTGTCTTTACACAATGTTGGTATTCTCTAGGAAGGGCGCCTCGGGCGTTTAATACTAAATTAACCCCTTCTTGCAGAGAGAATACAAAACCTAGAAGGGTGTACCTCTAACAACTGCACAGGACTAGCATTATGTTATCGCGTAATCAACAGGGAAGAGAACATTACAAAATTGTCTAGCATCTGTCGAATTATTTTACATGATATTCACGACGTATCAAGGCCTGGAAGCCACTCGAGGATAAGGGTTATTGCGTGCACAATAATCAATGGGATAATATCATAGTACCCATTAGGAATGGAGATTTGATACAGTGTCTTACTTAAGGGGACGGTTTTTCAGGAATTTGTTTATGTTGGACTTGAAGACATCCAAGTTGTAGTCAGGTGGTAAACAGGAAAACGGAAGTGAGTTCCACAGGTGTGCACTTCTAAGAAAGAAGCTTTGTTCATAGCATCTGCGTTTTGATTTAGGCACAGATAAAGAGTGGGGGGAAATTACTGACAGTGGTTTCAGCTAGACGGGTATTTTTCGTGAAAGATTGGCGAGGGGGGCCAGAGATTGGAGCTCAGACGAACACTTGCCATGGAAATAAGGATTTAGTGCTGAGGGGACCTACTTCAGCTAACAAGTAAGACTCAAGGAAAAGATAATAAGAAGGAGGGACGATGAAGGCAGTATGAATTGAACATGATTGAAAATAAGGAAAGGGAAAGAAGGACGATATAAAGAAACGAGAAAGGGAATTATTAATTGAAATAATAAATGCTGAATGAAAAAGGGGAAAAAGGAAAACGATGGAAATAAAAGATCAAGTAAAAAAGAAAACGAATGAAAAACAAATGGACAAAGAAAATAGAAAAAAAATGTACGAAAGATTGAAGAAAAACGAAAAACGACAGAAAAAAGAAAGTAAATACAAAGAATGAAAAAGTACAGAAAAAAAGGAAAGAAAGAAGTAAAGAAGGAGGAAGAAGACACAAAAAGGTTGGGAAATAAAATAAAGAAAGAATGAAAAATATACGGAACAAATATTTCTTTTTCCGGTTACTCTTTTCTTCTTCTTCTTCTTCTTCTTCTTCTTCTTTTTCTTCTTCTTCTTTTTCTTCTTCTTTTTACTGCTACTTCTACTGCTGCTACGTATAGTAATAATTATAACACTTCTTTATCCATTTCTTTTTTATATTTATTTATTCTATTTATTTTTTCTCCTTTTTTCTCCCTCTTCTTCTAAATCTTCTTCTACTTTTTCTTCTGCTTCTTATTCCCACTTTTCTTCTCTTTCTTGCTTCGCTTTCCTTTTTTGCTTATTAATGTTCTTTTTCTTTTTATTCTTTTTATCATTATTTCTCTCCATCTTTTTTCTCTTCTCATTCCTTTACTTCTTCTTCTTCTTTATCTTCTTCCTCCTCTCATTTCCCTTCTTTTTCTCCTTCTTCTTCCTTTTCTTCTTCCTCCTCTCCTTCCCCTTGCTTTTCTCCTTCTTCTTCCTTTTCTTCTTCTTCTTCGTCGTCGTCTTTTCTTCTTCTTCTACTTCTTCTTCTTTATCTTCTTCCTCTTGTCCTTCCACTTCCTTTTCTCTTTCTTCTTCCTTTTCTTCTTCTTCTTCTTCTTCTTCTTCTTCTTCTTCTACTTCTTCTTCTTCTTCTACTTCTTTTCTTCTTCTTCTTTTACTTTATTTCTTTCTTATTATTATTCATCTTTCTTAATATCGAAATGCGTGTGCCTTCTATAATAGTCACAAACCCCTTCCCCAACCTGTGGTCCACGAACCACTTTCTTCCGTCAAGTTTTCTTCCCTCTTACGAATCAATATCCTCATTTATATATGTCATTCTCGGTTGGCCATAATTACATATTTAGTTTGACTGGAAGAATCAATTTGTGGCCGATTTATACCCTGGCGTTCGAGACATTGGTAAACTGGACGGAGTCAGGATGCAGGGGGACGCGTGATCTACTATGAAACGAGGAAAGAGGCGGTTCGGCGGCTGCCGAAGAGGGATGGGTAACGAATAACCAGTTAGGAGTAAATTTGTTTTGGAAGGAAAACCGGGGAAATTGTCGGAGGCGGATGATAGAACAGAGCCATGAACAAGGTCGGAGAAAGAAGTCGCGGCCTTACGTTAACAGACGAACAACAGCGGGAAGAGACGGGCACTGGTGTGGAACAAGAACTGAAAAGTGGAAAACAGAAAAAAAATATACGGAAACTATAAGATAAATAAAGAAACAAAATTGCGGACAATCTATCTATCTATGTATCTATAAAAGTGAACGTGTCTGTCTGTGTGTGTCTGTCTGTTTGTCTGTGTGTCTGTGTACATTTCCCTATGCAATAACTCTATCAATTTTTAATCTACAGACTCGAAATTTTAGATATATGTTCCTTGCATATGGATCTAACGTAATAAATTGATTTGCGCCCAAAACAATACATTTTAAGGGGTCATAACAGGGGTCGAATTTAAAAAAATTGACCGCTTTTTTTTTCTTTTTTTGCTCAACATACACATCCAAATACACGGGCAACACCGGGCTGAAATGCTAGTATAACTATAAAAGTGAACGTGTCTGTCTGTGTGTCTCTGTGTACATTTCATTACGCAATAACTCTGCCAATTTTCAGTCTACGGACTCGAAATTTGATATACAGGGTACTGAGATTGGGGAAAATCTTGTAAATGAGTTTCGGCCAGAAATTTGGCTGTTAAAGAGTAAAAGGTCAACAATTTGACCTTTGAGACTCAACCAATCTCCTCCGCTAATTTTGGGTATAAACAATTAAAATTTTAGATGTAGGTTTCTTGGATATGGATCTAACATAATAACTTGATTTAAGTCCAAAACAATAAATGTTAAGAGATCATAATAGGGGTCAAACCGCTTTTTTGGTTTTTTTTTGCTCAATATACACCTGTAACCAACCGGGCAACGCCGTGCTGAAATGCTAGAAAAAAGAAAGAAAAAATGTTAAATATGTGGAAAAGTGTTAGCGAATAAACATATATAAGAAAATAAATACATCGATACCCCTATAATTTTTTTTCGTATATTTATATTCATATTAAACCCCTTTTTTTCCTATTTATTTAAAAATAAAATACAACTTTGCCATATACTTTTAATTTTTTTTTTTAATTTTTACACGGTGGTCATCACTTATCAAGGCCCGGAAGCCACTCAGGGATAAGGGTTATTGCAAGTACAGTACGTTAGTGTGGATATTTGAAAGTGTTTACTTAAGGGGGTGGTTCATTAGGAATTTGTTAATATTGGACTTGAAGACATCGAAGTTGTAGTCAGGTGGGAAGCAGGCAGACGGAACAGAGTTCAACAGGCGTGCAGTTCTAAGAAAGAAGCTTTGTTCATGGAATCCACGTTTTGATTTAGGCACAGATAATATGGGTTGTGGAATTGCATTCATCTGCAAAAAGATATAGCTAATTTGCTTACTCTTTTAAGAATTAATTTTAATAATTCCCTATCATTTTTTTTTCGGTTTTCTTATGGGCTGATCATAGTAAGTTAACTATTACGTGTAATTATATTCATGCACTCATGATTTATACTTGCGTAATATTTGCTTTTAAAAGTCAGTATTTGGTCTCCACCCATGAAACTTAACATATGGTATTCTAACACATGCAAAACTTTATATTTGGGTTTTAGTCGGGTAATCTGTCCAAAAGTGTGGAAATTAAAAAAAAAAAGAATTTGTCAAATGAAGGTCAAACGACAGCATTACAAATATGCATGCGTAACGTAATAGCTATCAGTTCATGTTTTAATTTTTACCCTTGCAGCAAATGTGTCTTTAGAGCTCAGGCATTAACGTTAAAGGAAAATGTAAATAATAAGCTAAATGTTTTGGTTTCCATTCCCTGTAGGGGCGTACGAGTCATTTATATATTTTTTTATTTTACTTTTACTTTTTAAATAATTATTATATATTAGGTCCAATGTAATATAACATTAAGTACGAAATCTGCATTAATAAAAATGTAATATTTAAGCGGACTTTACAACCGGGCATGGCAAGGCGGCCTACTAGTATTGAAAAAAGGGTAGATGTATATCTATCAAGATGGCTAGTTGGATACTTGGCAAGTTAAATAAATAGATAGAAAGATTGTTACTGAGATATATGGATAAAGTGATGGGTATGGATATTGATATACATAGAATTTAGTGAAAGATACAAAACTCAAAGAGATAGATATTGGAATGGATGAAAGGAAAGATGCAAATCTATAATATAAAGCTGAATGTGTTTGTGTGTGTGTCTGGTCACGAATAGGCTCCTATATGGTTGACTATTTTTTAAAAAAAACTGATTACATACAATGATAGAAGATGTAGAGAGACACAGGAATGGTTATGTTTGATCTGGCAGAACGGTGGGGTCTGCCTTCGCGTCTGGTCCACAAAGTATAGAAATAAAAAATTAAAAAAAAAACGTTTACAAGTGTTTTTGATATAGATGTACATAAGAATATTTGATAAGTATGTTTTAACTTAAATAGGGATGGTAAAATAATGGGGTCTGCGTTCGCGCCTGACCTCCATAGAATGGAAATAGACACAAACTTTAATAAAGACTTTTCATATATATCTGGGTAAGTATACTTTGATAATTATATTTCAGTTTGAAGAAATATGGTATAATAAAAATATGGTGTGTTCGTTCGCACCTGACCTCCATAGAATGGAAATATGTCACAAAGTTTAACAAGGTTTTAATATAGATCCATGGAATATTGTGATAAGTGTTTCAGTGTGAACAGGTATGGTATACTAAATTATGGGGTTTATCTATTTTATTTTTACTTTCATCATATTTTGCTTTGGTTATGATACCCCAAAATTCGATGCTATCTCTTTAAGTTAAAACATATCATTATCAAAGTATTCTTATGTACATCTATATAAAAACACCACTTGTAAACGTTTTTTTTTAATATTTAATTTTTTTATTTCCATACTTTGTGGACCAGGCGCGAAGGCAGACCCTACAATTTTAATGAAGCACCGTTCTGCAGGATCAAACATACCCATTCCTGTGTCTCGATACATCTTCTATCATTATATGGAATCAGTTTTTTAAAATAGTCAACCATATAGGAGCCTATTCGTGACCACACACACACACACACACACACACACACACACACACAAACACACACACACGCACAAACATTCAGCTTCATATATATATATATATATATATATATATATATATAATTATTTCCACTTTTAAACAATGGCTCAGCTCACAAAAACCATGTGACGTTGATTGACTGTGGAAAAAATATATCATTTCTCATATTCTGAGAAGTACACAAACACACGCACACACACACACACACACACAACCGCACACACACACACCACAAATCTAGCTCTATCTATCAATCTATATATCTCTCTTTATATATATATATATATATATATATATATATATATATTGGATTAGTATATAAGTATATAAAAACAAATGTAATTGAAAAAGACATATTTCCACATTAATATATAGATACATTTATAAATCTATCTATCTATCTATATATATATATATATATCTGTATTTATTATAGCATATAATAATCATAATTTAAGAAGCTAAATGTAATTACAGAGCTATATAGTTAACAAATAACAAAAAAACTATATTTCAAAATTCATGATGTTAACCACCTTATAATTTAATCCTTTGATTCAGCTGACATTTACCATTCTTGACAGTATCTGTTTAGTGATTGATTTTGCTCTACGAAACAGATACTGTCAAGAATGATAAATGTCAACTTATTTAAAGGAATAAATTATAAGATGGTCAACATCTTGAATGTTGAAATATAGATGTTTTTTGTCATTGATTCACTGTATATATATATATATATATATATATATATATATATATATATATATATATATATATATAGCTTAATATCAACACGGAAAAAACATAAAATACAAGGCACACTGGCATGCACATCCATATATATACACACCCACACATAAATCAGAACCGACACATTGAAACACACACACGCGCGCGCATGCAACCACACAAAGACATAACACCCCTATCTCTAATACAACCCACTGAACAATACCAACCCTACTTAACCTCGAAACCAACAACACTAGGAAACACCTAGAACCATAGTATAATAACTGTTCCAACAACTCACTTCCCCCTCATTCAGTGGAGGAGAAATCTCTCATGACTGAGACAACTATCATCCTTCTATCATCCCCCTCCAATACCTATACCCCTCCAATTGGACTCTCCCCTCTGCGGAACGAGATCTTCCCCATACTAGGAACCGATCCTGGGTCTGGTCATACTCACATGGGGAGAAATAGAAACATTAAATAATCCCCTATACATATTTTAAATAAACCCTTATATCTAAACAAACATGATATAAAGAATACCCGAACAGTCTAAGACTGAAACGAAAAATCACAATACTAAAATCTAAGAACCCAAAAAATAAATATCAAAATAGAATGAAAGCACCCCTACCCTGATTTAAGGAGAGCTTGTTCTCCCCCCTCCTCCTCACACGTACACATTAGTAACGACCTTGGATCAGAGTCACCTTCTTAGGGAAGCAAATAACTTCATAATACTATAAAACAGTACACACATTTTCAAACCAATAAAAGAAAAAAACACACACACAATCATCCTACCCTAAAGGAAAAGAAAAAACACAAGCAGAAAGAGAGAGTGAGAGAGAGAGAATCACAACACAGGAGTGACCACAGCGCAATAAAAGAGTAATAAAAATTGAACATTCCAATGAATAGTAGACAATTACACGTTTCCACTTCTTGGAAACACTTACAAATGAACTACGAACATGCTATTTTTACATCTCCAACACATTTTGAAAATAATTTCTGAAGAGGACGCTTCACAGAACGTCTGAAACGCGTTAAAAACGATTTCAGTGATTTAAAAACTTTATTACAATGATCTAAACATAATTCTCAATGAAAAACCAAGACACGAAATAATAAAATAATGTTAAAAAATACACATTGTTGGTGACTACCCCCTTATATAAACATATATATATATATATATATATATATATATATATATATATATATATATATATATACATATATATATATATATATATATATATATATATATATATATATATATATTGTTATTTATATAATTTATTGAATTTTGAAAACATTTAAAATTTTTCGATTTAAAGATTTTAAGCCGTTAATTTTGATATCTTTATAAAGGAAAAACAATTCTTAGTGAAGTTCAAGAGAATATTTTTCTGAAGCAATACTGAACCATTATATTTGACTTTTGTACGTTTTATTTTAATTCAAGTGATTATTTTAATTCAAGTGATTATTTTAATTAAAATAATTATTTTAATTCAAATTATTATTTTAATTAAAATAATTATTTTAATTAAAGTTATTATTTTAATTCAAGTGATTTAAATGATTATTTTTTATGCAAGTTATTATTTTACTTCAAGGTATTATTTTTATTTAAATGATTATTTTAATTTAAATGATTATCTTAATTCAAGTGATTATTTTAATTTCAGTTATTATTTTAATTCAAATGATTCTTTTAATTCAATTTATTATTTTAATTCAAGTGATTATTTTAATCCAAAGGATTATATTTATTAAAGTTATTATTTTAATTAAAGTGATTATTTTAATTCAAATGATTTTTTTAATTTAAATGATTATTTTAATTTAAATGATTTTTTGTTTTTATTCAAGTGATTATTTTAATTTCAGTGATTATTTTAATTTAAATGATTATTTGTATTCAAGTTATTATTTTACTTCAAGTGATTATTTTAATTTAAATGATTATTTTAATTTAAATGATTTTTCAATTCAAGTGATTATTTTAATTTCATTGATTATTTTAATTCAAATGATTATTTTAATTCAAGTGATTATTTTAATCCAAAGGATTATATTTATTGAAGTGATTATTTAAATTAAAGTGATTATTTTAATTTAAATGATTATTTTAATTTAAATGATTATTTTAATTCAATTGATTATTTTTTTATTAAAGTGATTATTTTTATTCTAAATATGATTTTAATTCAAATTATTATTTTAAATAAACAGATTATGTTAATTAAAGTGATTATTTTAATTCAAATTATTATTTTAATTGAAGTGATTATTTTAATTCAAGATATTATTTTGATTCACGTGATTATTTTAATTTCAATAATTATTTCAATTCAAATGATTTTTTAATTCAAGTGATATTTTAATTCAAATTATTATTTTAATTAAAGTGATCATTTATAAAAATATATATATATATATATAATAAATCATCAATAATAATAATAAACATATACAAATCTACCTCTCTCATATACACTTTCTCTTTCTCTTTCTATCTCTGTATATATATAATATATTTATATATGATATCTATAATATAAAGCTGAACGCCTGTGTGTGCGTGTGTGTGTGTGTGTAGTCACGAATAGACTCCTATATGGTTGACTATTTTAAAAAAACTGATTACATATAATGATAGATGTATCGAGACACAGGAATGGGTATGTTTGATCTGGCAGAACGGTGGTTCATTAAAATTGTGGGGTCTGTGTTCGCGCCTGGCCCCCAAAGTATTGAAATCAAAAATGAAAAAAAAATGTTTCAATGGTTTTTGATATAGATTTACATAAGAATACTTTGATAAGTATGTTTCAACTTAAATAGTGTTGGTATAATAAAATTGTGGGGTCTGCGTTCGCGCCTGTACTCCATGGAAATATGGCACAAACTTTAAAAAAGACTTTTCATATCTATTTGCGTAAGCATACTTTGGATAATTATATTTCAGTTAAAAGAAATATAGTAGAATAAAATTATTGGGTGTTCGTTCGTGCCTGACTTCCATAGAATCTTAATATATCACAAAGTTTAACAAGTTTTTTTAAGAGGTGAGGGTCCACAATAACACCTTAACTTTAATCTTAATTCACGTTTGCTTTTATTTATTTTTTTGTAGTTGAATCATATTGTGTCGAGTAAATTTACCTCGTAAATTCACGTTCTTATTAAAGTGAAAGCCAAAAAGAAAAGTCGGAACTTTAGACAATTCTCGACACAAATTTTGCATAACTCTGTTTTTTCCTTCACCACTTGCACGTGGCACTCTTTCGAAAATAGATAAGTAATAAAAAATAAGAACGTTACTTGTTATCGTGTCAAAAGGAAAAAAATCCTGCTTTAGTGATCACGTGTTTTTTTAAAAACAATTACCTTTAATTTTTCTATATCTGTTTAAGCTTTTTTTTTTGTCAGTGTACTAGAAGGAATTCAGTCGATTACAACCCTTTCTGTGTGTTCTTTACATTATAATAGTACAACTCTGAATCCGATGGCGCAATACTACACCGTTCAATACTTTAAAACTGAAACGAAGCTGTTCTGCTTGAAAAGGGCGCCATTTTCTTCTTATTCATTTTTATATCGATTCTTTGCTTTAAAAAACTAAAGTAATTACGTGTTTACTTTTTTCATATTCCATTTTGCTGTTTCGGATTTTTTTTACTAAAATAAGTAAAGCTTTATTATTTTTCAAAACTGTTTTTGTTTCTTTGTTTTTCGATATTTCGTCCATATTATTTAGTAAGAGTGTTTAGCAGAAAAGCCAACAAACGACTACCAGAAAAATAAATATACAAGAAATAAATGTTACCATAGTCAATAAAAGTTAAGTTCATTTTCTTTTGTTTCAAACATTTTTAATGCTCTTACTTGAAATAATTTCAGCGAATCGAAATTAAAACGAAATTTGAGGCGATAACAACTTAAATGAATTTTTATATAAACTACACATGCCATAATCGAATATTCCTCAAGCACAAAATAACGGAAAACATTAAAATATGTTTATAAATATTCCTTACGTTGACGGACCTCTCTTAAATTGTTAACACAGAATGCTCAGGTGCCTTTCCTTCAATTTTAAAACGGGGTTCTCCATTTCAAAGTCACTGCCATTTTGATTTTTGTAAACCGGTTCGTGAATTAAAAAAAATAATTTTTTTACAAACTACTTAAAAATACATACAAATGAATTTTTCTACCATAAAAGTAACTTTTATTGACTATGGTAACATTTATTTCGTATATATTGATATTATTATATATATATAACATTTTCTCTTTGCAAGGAAAGATCATTTTGTTGGTCACTCTTGGCTATGAATGGAAAGAAAGTTGATATAAAAATATATTTTCGCGAAAATTCTCTTCACTTTCATCATATTTTGTTTAGGGTAAAATTTTTGAGTATCAACACCTATCTCTTTACAACCTCCTCCTTTTCATAAGCTATCATAGTTTCATCAATCACAGTCCATTTTCTGTAGGCTGTTTTTGAACTCAGTCAACGAGGGGTATTCTGCTAGTATATATATATTTATGTAGAAATATGTATTCTTATTATATATCAATCCCTATTTAAGAAGCTCAATGTAATTACAGAGCAATATAGAGAATAAATGACAAAAAGTTATATTCCAAAATTCATCATGTTGACCATGTAATTAAAGGAATAAATTATAAGACGATCAACATCATACATTTTGATACATATCTTTTTGTCATTTATTTTCTCTCTCTCTCTTTATATATATATATATATATATATATAATGTATGTATATATGATATAGTTCCATGAAAATTGAGCAAATGAAGGACAGAAGTATATATATATATATATATATATATATATTATTTTACATCAAAGATAAAATGATATAAGTTCCGAATAAAGTTATATAAAACTCTATTGTAAGTCACGTCTGCATAGGTTTAAAGAGTAGGCAGTTCATTGGTAACGAGTTCTATAGGTAGTAATCCAATTCCTTTCATAGAAAGTCTGCATTGATCTAAGCAAAGTCTGTACTATACCGAAACATGAAATGTCCAGAGTCCGACGTACCGAGCATTTTGCAGAGTTTGGCGGTCGCGTCTGCAGCTTATAAACGGTGAGCGTTCTCAAGTTATTGCCTGTCACAATATATTAATAAGCCCGACAAAGAATGACCGCTACTTTACGATTTTGTTTGTGTTTTTCGTCATTTCAAACATTGTACAGCGAATGGTTTGCATTGGCGCCGGACATCGTGGAATCTCATACCAATTGAAAGAAGGAAGAAAGAAAGGAAGTAGTACAGTGAAAAAAAAGATGAAATAAAATGCAACGATAATAGCAAAATAAGAAAACAAAGAAACGGATACGGAGAGACGGATGGCTACTCAAGGGACGTAACCCTAGGAGCACAATCTGTTATTTATTCATACGCAATGTCTTTGCTCAATTGGGTGGGGTCAGAATCAAGAAGAATAGATTCTAAACTCATTTTTCGTCTTTTGAGCATGTATTAATATTGTGACTGCCTGAAAAAAAACATTTTGCTGGGCTAGAGGATGCAAAGGCATACATTGGCACAGTAAGAGTTATTGAGACTAGCTTTTTATATTGGGAGGAGTCATCATTTATCAAGGACAGGAAGCCACTCTAGGATGAGAGTTAAATATTAGGTAGACGGTGAGACGAGGTCATAGTGGAACTTGGGTAGGCCAAGATTATCTAAGAGGATGGCTCAACGGGAATTTAATCACATTCACTTTGAAATTTACCATGTTATAATCAGCAGTAAAGCATACACGCTGCATTGCGTTCCACAGACGGAGAGTTTAAGTAAAGAAATTTTCGTTTAGTTTTAGGCCCATATCGGTAGTGCGGGAAGTTGTTGACGTTAGTTGCAGCAAGGATATATTTGTTAGGAACGTTTCTCGGTGAAGGACCATAGTTTGCATCTCAGTCGAGTATCTTCTATAACGATAGAGCGGAAACAATCTCTCAATAGCGAGAAAAAGAAATAAGAAACTTAATTTCGAAAACGGTTTTGTACCCTCTCAAGGCAGCAAATGGTACTCTTAGATAAAGGTTAATGAGTGTACGGTGATCAGTGTGACAACAGCGTAGTGATCGATAATAAATGGTGGAAATTAGGTCAAATTTGATTATTTGAAGTAACATTCAACAAAAACTTGTTTATTTGGACTTGCAAATGACCATTTTGTATTCAGCGGGGAACCAGGATAGCGAAACTGAATACAAGCTTTATTTATTGAAATTGCGTTCAGATTTAGACACAGGTAGAGAGTAAGGTAGATTGTTGATAGTGGTTGTAAGTAAATGAGGGCAGTTTTGTCAAAGTTTGATATGGGGATTATAGGTTGAAGCTCAAATGAGCACTTGCCATGAAAATAACTGTAACGTTGTCGTATCATAAAATGAGCGTGTGTTGTATATTGGTTGAAATTGGAATGGAGATGATATATTAAAACGTGTCTATTTATAAAAGATTGAATGTTTGATTATCTTATCAGAGTTAATGTCGTTTGTGTGTGTGTTCGTCTAGTGGTTTTTCTATTACATATGTTCATATGCTGTTAAGTGTGAATATGTGTGTGACATGTCATTTGAACATACCTTCTGCCATTTTGTTGGTCCATCTGGAAATTCTCGTCTGGGAGGGAGACTTGATACCTGTTTTTGGGGACGAACATTTATTTCACACCAAGACAAGAAATTGGTTCTATAGTGCATTTCACTTTCCCAGATGTCTTGCAGAAGGTTGAAAGTGAATTTGGCCTGTGTTGTTTTTCTTCTTCTAGGTTTTATTTCTACCACGTCAGCGTTCGTTCCCCACCCCCAGCGAAGTGGAGGAGACAACGGCGAATCCGTCCGTTCGGTTCTAAGTCCAAATCAAATCGCATCGATTCAGCTAACCTGATCACATGACTCACACGAAATCCAATCAGCTGATCTTAACTTCCTGTCAACGCGTCTACACTGTAATTCACACTCTTCCTCTCCCTCTCTCTTTCTTTCTCTCTATCCATTCTATAACCCAACGATAGAGCAGAGACAGGCTCGCAACGTCTCTTCTGTGGGAGAGAAGTTGCAGGAATAATAAAAAGGCATCACCTGCTATATGCAAGGTCAATTTTGAACCCTATCAAGGCATGTAAGATGCTCCGAGAATCTCCTGCCTAAATGTGGCAACAGCACTTAATTTAAGGGGATATAACAAAAAAAAATTGGTGTTTATCTAATGCCGGATATCCCAAAGTTGCATAGTTCGAAGATTCGTACATTATCCCACTCAACCAATATACGTTTCTGTATTTTCTGTTTTCACTTTTTGCAAGCCTTCTAGTTCTTCTTTCAACTTTTAAACCCAACTATTGGGTAAGCAAATAAATACCAATAGATAAAGTCATAGCGTTATGCGTTTTTAATGTAAACTTTCACATTGATGAATGCTTAGTAAGGTAACAATACATGCAGATGTCGGTTTGTACATTGCAGGACGTGATAAAATTAAAAAGAAGAACTTAAAAGATTCCATCAAAGCATAAAGCTACTTGATGTAAGGACTTCAAAGTCAAAAACTTACCAACGATAAGTGTTAGGTAGCTTAGGGTCTGACTCAGAAACAGAAACAGCAATCCTTCTTCCTTTGTCAGAAAAGTCGATCCTGGAATCTAAGAACCAAAGGGCATATTAAGGGAAGCGAGGGTCACGCAGCTGCCGATGGTTAAACAAATATTCACTTTCTAGTAGGGTTCGGATGATTAATCGGAATCGAAAAATCGAGACTTTTGGTGGCATCGGAATCGGAAAACTTTTAGCCTATTTTCCGATGCCAAAAACGATTCCTTTGTTCATCTTTATATTTGATGTTGTTTTAAACAAAATCTACTGCTTATTGTAATAATGGAATAACAAATATTTATTGATTTTAAACTAATAGTAAAACTTAAATATGTAGCTTCTTCACTCTGACATCAAAGTGTGCACTTATGGTTTCCATAGACACATGACGGTCCTTATCTATAAAATTCTTTATTTAGCAATCAACTTCTTTATTTGGCCAATCAACTCTGGTTTGAGCAATTATTTGCACATTTACCATGTGTGTCCACGGCAGTAGGGGAAAATAGCAACTTTATAGTTAAATATTTACAGATTTATACAGAATCTGAATCGGAATCGATACTTGTCTGGAATCGGGAAAAATATGGGAATCGTTCCATCACGAATTTCTACCCTCCTTATTAAATCGAGGTGTCACGGTTTTCTCTATATATGTTTGATCTTTCCTGATCACCGACAACAGATGTGGTCCCTCAGTGATCTCTAAATAGGAATCTCCTAATCACATATAGGTCAATCTTTGGTCACGGACCCCAAGGTGACCCATGCTCGTAGTTCGCAGGGAATTCTTCGCAAGATCTCACAGCACAGTAGTACTCGTTGATCGATTTGATCGAAGTCGATTTCACCTTCAGGTTGATATGCCGCTATCATATTGGAATTGAATAGATGTTCATGCACGCAAAAGGAAACAGGCTCAGATATATATATTCTACGTAGTTACTTCAAGTTAGATATACAAAATATGATATACAAAATATGATATAAACTATACAATTTTTCAGTTTTTGATTTTTTACAAAACACTATTGAGTGCCAGCTAGATATATTTACTCTCAGTTTTGCGGTGGTGATGGGTGGGAAGAGAGAGTGGCGACGACTCTTCAATAAGTATTATATTCGCTCAAAACTCAGCTCCAATTCTCTCTACCTGACGATTTTGTCGCGGGGACTCGCTTATGTACGAAGGAGTCGGGGTAGGTTTGACTGCTGCCTAGACCAATCACCAGTAAGTACGTCTTCTCAGGGGACTTCCCTATTCTCTGTATGTACCTGTGAATCTGCAAACACTCTCAGTTGTGTTTCTTACGATCGGAAAATGTTAACCCCGTGACCGCTCGGTCTGGCATTGTGCTCAGAGGCCAGACGTCCCTGAGTTCTGGAATGCATACACCGAAAACGAGATTATATTTCGTTGTTTCTCAAAATAATATCAAATCGTCACTTCTACCAAACAATCAGATTTATATGTCGGCTTCATAAAATAATAAAACTTGTAGCTTAACTTTTAGCAAGGACGGTTGCTGTTGCTCGGGCATACAATATTACTTAACAAATAACACAAGCATAGCTTCCCGGCATTCTCTAGGGTTTTGGGAGGGACCACCTCCTCCAAATAGGGAGCCCTACCGCTCCCGGAGACGGTCACTAGCAGTGTCAGAAATTTCGTGAAAATAGTGAATAATTCCACCCCATCTTTCCAAGCTCATAACTCCTCGAAAAATGTAATTCAAGCCCTAATTTTTTTTTTCAATTAAAGGAGTAAGGACCAAGGTTTTATTTTAAAAAAAAACAAAACAAAACAATGTGTTTTTTTTTTAAAAAAAGGTTTTAAACTTCGGACTTTACAGGTAAATTTCTAAAAAACTGATTTTTTTTTTGTTTTAAATTTGAATATATTATTTATTGACCTTTTCTCTTCAATTTGTGATATATAAAACTATTAAACATAAATTAATTATTTACTTTTTAATAGACATTTCAAAATGAGAGGCGTAAATTATTCGACCCCTTATCTTTCTAAGCTTATAACTCCTCGAAAAATGTAATTCAAGCCCTAATTCTTTTTTCAATTAAAGGAGCAAGGACCAAGGTTTCATTAAAAAAAAAAAAGACAAAAAGAAAAAATGTGTTCTTATAAAATAAGGTTTTAAACTTCGGACTTTACAGGTAAATTTCTAAAAAACTGATTTTTTTTTTGTTTTAAATTTGAATATATTATTTATTGACCTTTTCTCTTCAATTTGTGATATATAACACTATTAAACATAAATTAATTATTTACTTTTTAATAGACATTTCAAAATGGGGGGGCGTGAAAATGGGGGGGCGTGAAAAAAACGTTTGTCTAAAATATTATATTCGGTTTATTGGAAAGAACATAAAATTTCACATTGACCCTGAAAATATCGTAAAAATAGAATCAATAGAAAAATTTTGATAGATTTTTAAAATTTAAAAATATTGAGTTTAAAAATTGAAAAATATTGAGTTCGGAAAATTCATTACTGTTTTAAAAAAAAATAAAAATATTTTTATTACTTTTAAAACAACTGTAATAGTTTATTTTGGAAGTATAATCCATAAAGAAAATAAATAACCCACTTTTAACAGAGAAATTACGAGATTTTTATATTGTATTCGCAGTTTCGTGTTAGGGGTGTCAAAAATTCCTAAAAAATTTCTGATACTGCTAGATGGTCACGTCACATTTCATCTAAAAAGGCATTCGCTAATTTGGTTAGTGTGGAGTTATTTTTTTTAATCATTGTTATTTACTTAACCGTTTACAAACGGAATAGTTGTTTGTTTTATCATTTTTGTTGTTAATTATTTTGTTGTTGATTTTTGTTTGTTATGGTCTATGTATGGTGCTGTTTATGTCTGTTATTGTTTTTGCTTATTATTGTTTTGTTGTTGTTTATGTTTGTTATTGTCCTTTTATGATTTTGTTTGTTAATTTTGCCTGTTATTGGTTTCGTTGTTATTGTTTTTTGTTTGTTATTGTTATTGTTTGTTATGTTTTTGTTTGGGATTTTTTGGTTGTTATTGTTTATGTTACTGATTTTGGTTGTTTTTGTTTTTGTTTTTTATTTTTTGTTTGTTATTGTTTTTAGTTGATATTATTTTTTGTTTGTTATTGTTTTTTGGTTTGTTATTGTTTTTGGTTGTTATTATTTTTGGTTTGTTTTGTTTTTGTTTTTGTTTATTATTTTTTTTGGTCGGTATTGTTTTTTGTTTGCTATGGTGTTTGGTTATTATTTTGTTTGTTTGTTATTGTTTTTGTCATTCACCCTCTGGTTCAAATATCTAATTAGTATTTATTTAAATCCAAATGTTGTATTCATAGCCAGCCCACCAAGTTGCATATTTTTTAATAGTTAATTATGGTTTCTCGTTACTGACACAAAAGTAAAATCACTATATATGTAATTAAAGCAAGTATCTTTATACCGGGATGTTTCTGTTTGATCGTTTATCGTTACCAGCAATCTGATCAAGTTATCAAATATTTGGATAACACAGCGGAGAAGGAATGATTACTTACGGCATATATTACTCATGTATATTTGTGATCTGCAAAAATAAATACACACTTACAAGCAAAGGTTTCACTACATAATAAAGATCAATGTGTATCTATTTGTATAGTCACATATGAATAAATGTGCGTATGCCTATCTCGTTAGGAAGACGTTTACGAGTAAAACACGTGTCTTATTCTGGTTTTGTATATTGGTTGAAATTGGAATGGAGATGATATATTAAAACGTGCCATGTGTTATCTAGTGGATGTAAGATATTGTTCTTTTAAGAGACAGATAATAAACGTATAAATCGTACGTAGGTTGTTTAGCCAGGGGACATAATATTGACGTGTAAACCGAGTCATGTTGTATCAGACTTATCACACGGGATATTTTTACAGTTCATATATAAGAAGAATATATGCTTCATACCTTTTTTCTTGAAGAGATCTGCATCTTTCCGCTGCTCCGTGACGAACCATGAAGTCAATTGAGACATCTGTTCTTTGTGAAAACCATAAAACACCTCTTTATATTTTTAGAATATAAATTTATTAAAGTTGTCTCAATTGGGTTCCAAAGGATCTGCAGTTTCTACATTTTCTGTTCATAAAGCCCGCTCCTAGCTGTCGGTCCACCCTTGTCCAGACGTCTTTCTGCCCTGGGGGTCAATCCTCAACTCTCCCAATCTCTCCAAAACTAACCACATCACGTGTTCTCTTACGTCAACTAATTACGTGTCTCATACCAATCTAATACACAACTAGTTATTTGTTTATCCAAATCCAAAAGAATGTTTACATCTATTTTCTATTTTCGCATTCCTATTGCGATTTACACGTCAATCATTTCTTTCGCAATTTAATTGTTTATTCTTCTAATCATAATAACTGATCCAGCGACTATCGGTCGCTCAAATCAATTAACAAGAATACAATAGCAATAATAATAATGTTTTTACCATTGCTCCCGCTTGCCACAGTTAACAGATACTACGTTATGATTACAGCCTAAAGGGTCATAACATTACACTAGTTTCTATATGAAACCATTTGAAGTGATTAAGAGAAATTAAAAAGTGAATAGCTAATAAGTTGGGGAAATATTTAGCTTATGACAAAAAGTTAATGGTTGTTGTCTTTTTTTATATTGCTACCCAAGGGCTTAACGTATTTATTTTAATAATAAATTAGGCACAAAGGGTTTATGTATCGCAAAGCAGAAAGAAAATATATATAAAAATGGCTAATCTATCAATAAGGAGTTGCTCAGTAAATGTGGTTGGGCAAATGCTTCCAGTTCGGCAGCACAAACCCGAATGTGGCGCGGAAAGTCCATTATGCCAGTCGCGAGATATGACAGCCTGTCCAGCAAAATAATGGCCGCCTTCAATAATTCGTCGATAATTCCGGCCGGTTAACACCGTCCCATTCCGTTACTAAGGGGTGGTAGACACGGTACAAAAATCACACAAGACGTGCTGCTTTTTCCACCAAAACTGCAATAAATCAACTCACTTCAAGTTATGTGCGACATTATTGTCACTTTATATCGACTGATCTGCATTGTGAGATTTTATGGCCGCAAGATGGTGTTTCTATTCTTGGAGAAGATGCGAGATTGGGAGTATGGAAGCTAGGTAAGCACCATCTCAATAAATACTGGGATAACACGGGGGAGAGGGAATGATTACTTACGGTATATATTGTTCATGTACATTTGTGTTCTTTAAAAATAAATACACACGTACAAGCAAAGATTTCACTACATAATAAAGATCAATGTGTATTTATTTGTATAGTCATACATGAATAAATGTGCGTATGTCTGTGTCGTTAGGAAGTCGTTTACGAGTAAAACACGTGTCTTATTCTGGTGTCTAGACGAAACCGTTTGAAGTGATTAGAAGAAATTAAAAGGAGAATGGCAAAAATATTGAGCTTATGAGAAAAAGTCAATGCTTGTTTTTTTTTCTTTTATATTGCTAAATTCCCAAGTGCAAGATTTTATTATTATTTTTAAATAAACTTATTTATGTTAATGACACGGACACACACGCGCACACGCGCGCGCACACACACACGCCCGCGCGCGCAGACACACACATATAATATATATATATATATATATATATATATATATATATATATATATATAATAAATGACAAAAATTTATATTCAAAAATTCAAGATGTTGACCATCTTATAATTTATTCCTTTAAATCAGTTGACTTATACAATTCTTGACAGTATCTGTTTCGTAGCACAAACTCAATCACTTAATTATTATGTCAGTTATTGAATCTATTATGTCCTTAACTCATCTCACGAAATAGCAACAATCAATCTGTCAAAAGGAATTGAAATTTGATTTGACATGGTAAAAATCCGAAAATTGGAAGAGAAGCTGCAAATACCTTTTTTATTTTTTCCATTACGCCCTATTGAATTAATTAAGTGATTGATTTTGCGCTACGAAACACATATTGTCAAGTATTGTATAAATCAATTTATTTAAATGAAATAAATTATAAGATGGCTAACATCATGAATTTTGGAATATAATCTTTGTCATTTGTTCTATATATTGCTCTGTAATCACATTGAGCTTCTTATATAAGGATTGATATATATTATAAGAAAATATATCTTTACATATATATATATATTTGTCATCCACATACAGTACTCTTTCGTTGTATCATAACTCATCAGTGTGGGTAGACATACACATTTCAGCAATCGTGGATAGAACCTACATATCCGTCGCGTTGACAGCTCTAACCGTCAGACCACGAGTCAGTTCCGTCAATTTTTCTCCTCGAGTGTGTATTTAATCCAAATACGCCCGTCGCAGACGGTATATATATATATATATATATATATATATATATATATATATATATATATATGGAAAACACACACACACACACACACACACACACACACACACATATATATATATATATATATATATATATATATATATATAAATATATATATATATGTTTTAAGAAAAATAGAAAAACCGAATGGAATTATTAAAAAATCAACGTTTCGTCCTTATTTCAGAGGACATCTTCAGGATAATTGAAATAAAAATGTAAGAAAAGAAAAAGTCATAGATCGTGCGAAAAAGACAGTTTTTTAATCCTACCCATGTCGGGAAGGACAAATATACATGGGTAGGATTATCCTGAAGATGTCCTCTGAAATAAGGACGAAACGTTGATTTTTTAATAATTTCATTCGGTTTTTCTATTTTTCTTAATACATAACGTCAACCACCGCTGGTATTTTTTCATTCCTTATACATATATATATATATAAAATATTTTTTAAAATTTTTTATTTGATTACATTTTCATCCCAAACAGGGACATAAGCATCAGGGGTACTGTGTAGGGAGTTGGGCAGCAAGATGTCGGTTCACGTTGCACGTGAACTTCTCAATGCCATTTTTTACACAGTGATCACCACTTATCAAGGCCCAGAAGCCACTCAGGGATAAGGGTTATTGCAAGTACATTACGTTAGTGTGGAGATTTGATGAAGTGTTTACTTAAGGGGCCGGTTCATTAGGAATTTGTTAACATTGGACTTGAAGTCCAAGCTGACTAATCAAGCTGAAATTTTCCACGTACAATGATTTACATCTGTACATGTTATGTGGCAAATTACAGCTCCGGATTAATTGTGGTTTCTTTTTTACAGGTATTTGAACTGAGTCAGGTGATAAATGGGGCTGTTGAATGTCGAGCAGTGATCCGGTTTTTGTATTTGAAAGGACGCACACCACAGGAGACTTTTGATGAAATGAAAAAACTTATTGTGATAATGCCCCATCATATGACCTTGTAAAACGCTGTCATCGTGAATTCAAACATGGCCGGAAGTCTGTGGAACAGCTCCCAGACCTGGTCGACCCCCTTCTGCCATTGATAAGGCATCTGTCCGTCAAGTTGTGGCTGCCATTTTGGAAGATTGGCGCATTACTATTCGCCAAATAGCCCAAGATGTCAAGATTAGTACAGGGTCTGTGGAAACTATCATTCATGACTATTTGCATATGCATAAAGTGTCTGCAAGATAGATTCCTAGGTTTCTCACACCATTCCAGACGCTAGAACGCGTCGAGTGCTCAAGGATGAATTTGGAGATGTGCCAAGAAGATGAGTCAACGTTTTCCAAAACACTGATTACAGAAGATGAAACCTGGATCGATCACTATGATCCAGACACCAAAGCCCAGTCAATGAAGGGGAAGCATTTGGATTCACCACCTCCAAAGAAGGCAAGTGTGCAGCCCTCCGCTGGCGAGGTCATACTCAGAGTCTTCTAGGATCAGGACGGAGTAGTGATGACAGATTTCCTGGCAAAGGGTACCACAATAACCGGAACCTATTATGCTTCACTTTTGAAGAAATGAAGGGAAGCTATCAAAATCAAGAGGCTGGTCAAGATCAGTAAAGGTGCCTTCCTCCTGGAGGACAATGCTCCGGTCCACAACTCGCATGTCGCCAGATCAGAAGCACGGACGTGTAGCAATGTAATACTCCCCATCTCCCTGCTCTTCTAACCTTGCACCCTCTGAGTTTCACCTCTTTCCAGTCATGAAGTGGTTTTTGAAAGGAAAGCGTTTCCCAGATGATGCAGCCTTGATTTCTGAAATCACGTTGTGGTTGGAAGACCAACCTGGGGTGTTCTACAAAAACGGTTTCCAGAGCTGGATCAAACGATGTGAGAAATGCATAAATCTGGGTGGTCCTTATGTAGAGAAAGACTAATAACTGTGCCAAGTTTCGTTGGTCTACTGCTATGGGAAGTGGGTCAGGGGCATTATTTATTGCACGCCCTCGTATATATATATATATATATATATATATATATATATATATATATATAGGATCGGCAATAGGTTCGTATACATATATATGTGTATATATATATATATATATATATATATATATATATATATATATATATACATACATATATATGTATACGAACCTATTGCCGTATATCTTTATGTGTATATGTCTATCCATAATATTGTGTATTCCAATGGACTCACACACACGCACACACACTCTCTGTCTCTCACACACACAAATATATATATATATATATATATATATATATATACATATATATATGTATATATATGCATACATATATATATGTATATATATATATATATATATATATATATATATATATATATATATATATATATATATATATCATTTTGTATGTGTGTTAGTCTGTGGATGTCTATGTGTAAGTAGGTATGTTATTAAAACAACATAATAAATTCGTTGCATTCGAATCTTTTATATATCCGTGATTGTAGGTCATTTTTCCTGTTATAAATGACAGTCAGTTCTCGTGTTCGTCTCGCTGTAACAGCCCCGTCTTTATATGCGCATAAAAATATTCCCAGTGCTTCAAATAACAAAGCCTA
>NC_136499.1:120282125-120292125 GCF_053919585.1 Euprymna scolopes | reverse complement strand
AAAAAAAAATTGCAATCGAGTTTAAGACAAACTACTTGAGAATTCTTCCTTCAAACTCCTCATCCTAATATCCACGAGAAATGTGAACTGGAACAAATACATTGAATACATTGCGAAGACTTCTGCAAGGAAGGTGAGTTTCTTCTATCATACTAGAAGACACGCACACTTGAAAATATTCTGTACCTCTACAAAGCCACCATTCGCCTCCGTCCGGAGTATTGTTTTCACGTCTGGGCTGGTGCATCTACTACTAGTTTTTCCCTCTTGGATGGGTTCAAAAGAGACAATTTAATCTAATATGCCCTGTTGGGTCAATTTCCATCCCATCGCCGCAATGTTGCATCCCTGTACCTGTTTTACAAGTATTTTAATGGAATGTGCTCTGATGAACTCCTTGAACTTTTGCCCCTCCTCGACGTACATATTTTCGACGAACCCACTTAGTAAACAAATCACAGCCCTTCACTGTTGAAAGTCTTAAATGCCAGAAGGCTTTCTATTCTAATAGCTTCTTCTCTCGAACAGCGAGACTTTGGAATTTCTCTCCTACTACCTACTTCCCTAATTTTACTCATATGCAAAAATTAAAATGTAATGTAAATTAACATATTGTTAATCTTTCCTTGATGTCCCAAATAGAAGTCCTTTACGTCAAGTGGCGATATGCCTTGTTTTGCGTGAAGGTAAGTACAAAATAAATTCTAGGCGAGTGGTAGTAAAAATATTAAAAATAAAGGACAGAAATTGTAGTTACAATTAATTTTTTTTTACAAGGTGGTCACCACTTATCAAGGCCCGGAAGCCATTCAGGGATAAGGGTTATTGTAAGTAAAGTACGTTAGTGTGGATATTTAAAGTGTCTACTTAAGGGGGCGGTTCATCAGGAATTTGTTTACGTTGGACTTGAAGACATCCAAGTTGTAGCCAGGAGGGAACCAGGCAGACGGAACATAGTTCAATAGGCGTGCAGTTCTTAGAAAGACGCTTTGTTCATGGAATCTATGTTTTGATTTAGGCATAGATAAAGAGTGGGGAAATTTTCTGACACATGAACTGAATTGCTGGTTGATTGATCTTGATTCTTGAAGCATATAAACACTGAAAGGGAATATATAGAATGTGTCGCACCCTACTCCTTGGAATGATGTACTATTCCATGAGGTCAATTTTGTCCATGACGTCACTTCCGGGTAACGAGAACCGTTTTACCATAGACAGACACGCGGAGAGTATGGTCGCCATCACTATTCCCGCAGTAAGCAAAGATATTGCTCGGTTATTTCTTTTATGTATTTTTGTTAATACATTTTTATTCAATTGTTACAGTATCCTTCTCGTCAATTATTCAGCAACTAACACCACAACAGAAAGATATATAGCAAGAGAAAGTTGACAGGTGTTCGTATGGAAAATCAGCAATCATATTTTAAAAAAAAAGATGAGCTATGAAATCGTCTGAGAGAAATACTGGGAAGAGAATGATATATGCAAACTGAAATGAAAAGCGACAAATCCTTTCTTCACCCGATGGACCTTCATTCTTTAGTCATGGAGCATTTCTTAAGAAAAAAAGACAACGACCTGACGAAGACCATTTTCTGTTGGATAGCACATCAAAGAGGATCCGGTAAAAATATTACAAACACTTTCTCATGGGATTCCCTATACTTTTTGGAATACAACATAAAAAGGTTGTCAACAATTGTCAATGCCTTTGAAGAATGGAGGAATAAAATAAGAATAGACATCCATTTTAGTAAATTAGAGTAAACGAATATATTAGGACGGCAGAAGTTATCGCAAATTTCAGTAAAATTATTATCTACTAGTAGTCAGGTGTGTTTAAATTACATTTCTCATATCTCTACTAATATATAATAGAGACTTTGTGTGTACGTGTATCAATGTGTGTGAGTGAGTTCCCTATGGACTCGGAGACGGCTAGATCTATTTTTATGAAATTAAACAAGAAGGGGTACTTTATGTGTCTGGCAGTGTTCCTAGATAGGTTGTGTATCGGAATGTCTTCGATCAGAATCGATAATCGAAATAATCCGATGAAAGAAAGAACTGGCGATTTTGCTCAAGTTAACATCCTACGCCGCCTAACGTCACAAATGCATTTGAAAAGTTTTATTACCACACAAGCTAAGAGGGCGAACATATAAAATAAACAGTAGCATATTTTTATATGACAGGGGCGTATTCGAAATGAATGTTTCTGTTAATGCAAAATGTTACGATGACACTTGACTTTTTTTAAATTTTAAACTTAAATTCAAACCATTATAACCACACAAGCAGTACTACCCTACAGATAAAATCAACAGCACATTTTTTATATGACAAGGGCGTGTTCGAAATAATGTTTCTGTGCAGAGCATAATTGAAGCATGATACTTGACTTTTGTATTTTAAGCTTTAATGAAAGTCATTTTATATATATATATATATATATAAATAATACTAAAAAGTCAACAGTAGGTTCTCTACAGTGCAATTGAGACTACAATATATTGTGAACTTGGTCACTGCGAGAGGCATGTGAAGTTTCTTTCGGGTACATAGCGATCAGTCCCCAACTATAGCAGGCAATAAAAAAAATGGACAATTTCATTGGTTTCTAATGTAATAAATATACAGGAGCATGAACATTCGTTGATCCCTATTCAATCCCAGGTAACATCGGGTCTTCTTGCTAGTATATAATATATATGAGTGTGTATCTTTATATGGCTGCTTGTATGAAAAACAACATCAACACTTTTTGTTATAATATTTTATACAAAAAGTCTACTCGGTATTATCTGGAGAGGTCATATTAAAAATACTACGCTATCATATATGATAAGCGGTATAAATAGGTATAAAAGAGTGTTTAACATATTATTTAATATTCTAAATAGATCAGATGCATTTTAAAATATATTTGCATTGGCAAAAGACGTTTATATTTTGATGTTTTTTTTTTTTTTTTTTTTTTTACATACCAGATAAAGCAGATGGTGTTGTCAGGGTAACCAATTATATACTAGCGTATCTGGTAGCTGGTATACGTCAGGTAATCCAAACTGCCACCTCTTTCCCCATTGTACCACTTGCTCAAGATCAGAGGACAGAAAATCAGAGTTAAAAAATGGTGGGATCCTTCTATCGATCCAGTAGATATCTAACTGCTGATGCAATTCTCTATCTATATAAGAGCCAGGTACGTCCAAGGGTGGAGTACTGTTGCTACATCTGGGCAGGAGCTTCTAGAAAGGACTTATCCTGCCTTGATAGGGTTCAAAATAGACTTCGTAGCCTTGTGGGGGTGTCCTTTTCTCTTCCCTGCAACCTCTTTCTCACAGAAGAAATGTTGCGAGTTTTCTCTGCTTATTGTTATTTTCATGGAAAGTGCTCGGTTGAGCTCAATTCTATGGTCCTCCCTCGCCAAACTTTCACAAGAAACATCTGTCTTGCAGAAAACACTATCACTAGTTTCCCCCACTCTTTATCTGTGCCTAAATCTAAGCGTAGATTCCATGAACAAAGATTCTTTCTAAGAACTGCACGACTATGGAATTGTCTTCCGTTTTTCTGCTTTCTACCTGACTACAATATGGTTGTCTTCAAGTCTAACGTAAACAAGTTTTTGATGAGCCGTTCCATATAAGTTAACAAATTTACCGAATCTCCATTACTAACGGTTACTATATTGTCCAATTTCTACTGTACTCGCTTCAACCCTTATCCTCGAGTGGTATCTTGGCCTTGGTAAGTGGTGATGCCTAGGTAAAAAGCAGAGTATGGGTGGAGCAGGTTATCATAAATGGAGTAGATATGTTTAAAGCCCGATCTGTATGGAAAAAATCATCACAATATTTCATTATATCATTTTATACAAGCATTGTCTGGAATTCATAATATTAATAATGCAGTATCATATCTGGCTAAGAAAGACTAGTATTTTCTGATTATATTTCAAAGGTTGTCACAATTGAGGATGGTAGTAAGGGCTAAGCTCTCTCTTCCTAAAAGAATGTGCTCACGGTGTGCATTTCAAATAGGCCCTGGCAACCAAGTCCAGCTCCTGGCTTATTTGCGTTGTTTAGCTACTAAAATGTGACAAGGAGCAAAGGGCGTCTACTAGCGCCGTAAAACTAGTTACTCGAGGAAGTATAGCTCGTTAACTTTAGATGGTAGCTCTCTCAGGAGAAGGCAACCCTGATTCAATCCTCCACTACTTTGCGGGATTACCCAATAATGGGAAAGACTAAGAAAGTAAACCCCAACAGAAAATCCCGAGACAGAGTTCCTAAGGCGACATGGCTTTATAATCTCATTATTGACAGCTCCTGCGTCGCAGTTAGAGCCAAGCTGTATCGACTCCGTCTTTTCCTTGAATCATCTCGCTTCGTGGAGAGGAGGGGATTACTGTACCGGCAACAGCTATCCTCCCATATTATCCTGCTCAGGCTATGCAGCTCCCGAAACGGACGGTTGCCAACAATACCAATCAGAGTAAATTGTACTGACCCCGATTCAAATGAGTATCATATATATATATACGGAGTAAACCAAACTAAAGTGCTCAATATTCCCCATAAATGATTAGAGGCTGAAAAAACAATGTCATTATACTACACGTTTTATACATGAACATTTTTTAATTCAATTTTCACCCCAAACAAGGAACAGTGCCACTTTGAAGTAGGGTGCTACTATCGGAGACATACTTTGCGAGGGAAATATGAAGGGAGGTGAGTAGAAAATGTTTGTTCACATGACACTTGAACTTCTGCATATTAGTACAGTTGAGAAAGCAGAATCCCGGAAGGGAGTTCCAAAGACTTGCAGCTTTGTTGAAGAAACTATTGGAGTAAAAGGCTTACTTACACCTAGTGATCTTTACTGTAAAAGGGTGGGACTTATTGCTTGTCGCATTTGTCGGGGGTATTCCCGTCGAGGAGGCACAAGTGCTTGCAGCTCGTCAGAGCATTCACCATTAAAGTATTTGCAGAACAGGCAGAGGGGTGCAACATTTTGTCGATGGAACAGAGGCTGAAGCCTAGATGACAGTTAAAGACCTATCAGGTTGGCGACTCTCTTTTGAATACTGCCCAAGAGTGTGAGACAAGCAGTAGATACACCAGCCCAAATGTGACAGTAGTACTCCATACATGGGCGAATGGTGGCCTTATAGAGGTACATGATACTTTAAGGCGTAAGTAATTTTCTAGCACGGAAGAGGAAGCCCACCTTCTTTGCAGCAGCTTTGGCAATGCCCTCAATGTATATATTCTTGTTCATGTTCCCTGTAAACGTTAGGCCGAGGAGTTTAAAAGAAATACGTTCAGGCAATGTGTTCTTGGCCATTGCTATTGGTGGTGGAGAAGGTTTCTTCGCGTTGACCGTGGGCTTTATTAAAAGAGTACGCTATCATATTTGCTAAGTCATATACTAGTGCTCATTATCCTAGATAGAAAAAAAGTTTCATTAAAAGCTGTTTTGCTCGGGGAAAATGGTATTACCATGCTTTGTTACAGCTTTTATACAAGATTATCATGGGTACTCGGTATTGCCCGGGTGTGGAGAGGTTTATAGTAATGCTATTGAGCAGCCAACAACCTAAAAAAATAATGGTTTCAATGAAAATAATACGAAGTGCGCGTGCGACCGCCAAAAAATCGAAGTAGCCAAGCTCGAACTTGTAATTGTGACTTCAGCCTTCAAGATAATGTATTTTGAAGGTACCTTGAGATAGAGGCGTGAATAACTTGCAAAAATGTCGACGCAAAAATTAACCTGTCCTTGCAAGATAAAAAAAAAAAATGGCCCAGTTCGCCAGAACAGAATTAATCTTTTGGGCCAATTTTTTGGTATTTATCGCCCGAGAGATCGATATTTCTAACGATACTGATTTTGTCACGGTCATATACGTGTGTTAGAAGTTTTTGTAGGCACACAAACACACGCAGACACACACATTTTGCTTTGTACATATTAGACTAGCGAGGATACTTGGCGTTGCCCAGGCGCAGAGAGGTGGTATAGTAAAAAAAAAAGAGATAAAATAGGAAAATAAAGAGGAAGTGAACGAAAAAAATCACATAAATAACCATGTTTAAGTGTTTTAACTTTCAACAGCAAAAAAAAAAAAAGTTACATAGGTGCGACGTGCAACCTGGAGCTAACGACCAGGCCACGATATCAACTGCTTCACGACGACGTCATCGAAAATAGGGTTGTTTTTATTACTGTAAAAACCAATTCAAGAAAACACGCTCGACACGCATGAGTGGTTGCCGAACTCGATTAAAAGTAAACGACTTTTTGCGACCCTCTCTTCTTTTAAACGATCATATCTATACTAAATAGTCGACCGATTTTTTCTACTTCTCACATATTACTCGGCCGAAACATCGTTCTTTCAGATGATACCAGTTTCGACCTGTTCTGAAGTTTTTGGCAGACATACAAACATACAGACACACACACATATTTTGACCTTTTATATGTATAGATAATTTACACAGCATTGGCTGGAAGTAATAATGGTAATATATTATATTACCATTATATTACAATACATTACATTACGTTGCACAGAAATCGTAATAGTAATATTGTAATATTGTTTATGAACAGTGATCTATTTTAATATAGAGTAATAGAAGAACACCCAGCCTCCTAGATAGATAAGAAGCTGTGTTTAAAGGCGGCGTTGCTTGAAAAGAACCAACTTTTTTTACAAATGAGTCACCAAGTTACTCGAGGATAAGGGTTAACACGTGTACACTAGTCAATGAGAAAATATCGTAGTAATTGTTAGTAGTGGAAATATGGTAAATGGGATTAGTTTAGAGAACGGTTCATAAAGTATTTGTTTACGTTGGACTTGAAGACAATCATATTATAGTCACCTGGAAAGCAGGCAAACGGAAGAGAGTTATACAGGCGTGAAGTTCTAAAAAAGTTTTGTTCATGGAATATACGTTTAGGTTTAGGTAAAGATTGGTGGGAAATTATTGATAGTGGTTTCAGCTAGACAAGATTGTGTAGAGAAAGTTTAGTAAAGGGGACCATGGATTGGAGCTTAGACGAGCACTTGCCATGAAAATAATGATGAAGCCGACAGGATTGCAATGTTTCTTCTGTAGGAAACAGGTTGCAGGCAAGACAAATTTCTACGGTGTTATTATGCTGTATACAAGATAAAGTCAATATTACTTCCCAGGGGTTATAAAAGTAATGTACTACGGTTCATATCTAGTTTGTGATAAAAATCAGGTAATTCAAAGTGCTTAATATCATGGGTAAAAGAGGTATATTTAAAGGCCGCATTACCTGTTTCCCGAGGAAAACTGAATGATCTGACTAGAGACCTTAACCTTTCTAAAAAAATCTTCTGAACTTTTAGTCGCAAGACTCAAATAAAAAAAAACAATTCTACTTCAGCCTAGAACTCTCGTAACTTTCTACACAAAATGCCATATTGAATTCTTGAAATATTTCACTCAAAAAAAGGTCATAGTATATTGCAATGATATTGTCGGCGAGAATTTGGCGTGGAACAGTATTATTCGCAAGATTGTTGCCTTCTTATAGACGGTGCACAAAAAGGTTTAAAATGTGTTCTTCGCAATGGGAACTTATATGGGTAAGTTCCTCTAAGCGATTGAACGACCCCCAAAAGAAAATATGATGAAATCAAATATTTTTTCTGGAAAAAAATTTCAAACGGGCAGCAGCAATTAATCATATGTGTCAATTTGAAAATGGTTGGGTTTCTCTGCTGACTACGAGGTGGCTACATACATTTTTTTAGGTCTACGCTCAGTGAACGGATTCTGGCTCTCTCCATGTTCTGGCATCTTTTGTGGAGCGTTGCAAAATTGTGCTTCCTCCATTTCACATAAGGTTTAGCATCATGCAACAGTTTGTGGAGGGTTTTGAGAAAGACGAAAACTGTTTCAAATATAGTTGCCTAACAATCACAGGCCTAACAATAGAGAAATTAAAAACTTCAATTTTTACGGACCCTATGCATATATATATATATATATATATATATATATATATATATATATATATATATATAAAGTTTCTGTAGGTATTTAATCATTATTATAGTAAATAGTGTATGTCAGTATTTAATAAATATTACTGTAAGTAATAATATCAGCCCCTATGAAAACTTGTTTCTTATCGTTGAGCACTTTCAGTTGCAATAAAATCGGTCAACTTATCTAATAGTCGCAGATCGTCATATAATGATAAGATCACTCTGACTGACGCTAAAATAATTTAATAAGAATAAATGTTTAAGTGCAACATGTATCTCTCGCGGTTTGCGGTAGCCTAGTTGATCGGATCGTTGCTTATGAAGACAGACATGACTTCTATTGCCGTGGCACCCTGCATTAGCGATTCCCGAAATAATTAAACATTAGTGGCTGTAGGTATTTAATCATTAATCTAGTAAATAATTATATATATATATATATATATATATATATATATATATATATATTCAGTAATGTGATTGATAATTTAAAATTCAAATTAGAATTAAATTAAAAATCCGTTTCACAAGAAGGAACAACAACAAAATCAATAATTTGTACGATCGTTTCGGAAAACAATGTTTTTATTGTGGTAGACATTAAGCCACGGACAATAATTTTTACATATAGTGTTTTTAGCAAACAAATTTTCCTTATCAGCAAAGTATTGGGAAGGGTTTTTAATATATGTAAAACACACCATAAATAAAGCTAGCATTAAAAGTATAGGCAGATGCATCTTTTAATTCTTCGCCTTTTGAAATCAGCAATTAAGATCAAATCATTCATATGAAGTTGAAAAGCTATAATAAACATTCATATGAAACGCTGAATATTCCGTGTAGCTTAATCGCCATATATATATATATATATATATATATATATATATATATATATATATATATATATATATATATATATATATATTCATTAGGCCTTATTTTTGAACATCTCAAGCCTAAATTTATATCTATCTATCTATCTATCTATCTATCTATGTATATATATATATACATATATATACATATATATGTATATATATATATATATATATATATATATATATATAGATAGATAGATATAAATTTAGGCTTGAGATGTTCAAAAATAAGGCCTAATGAATATAAAGAGATTGTTTATGATACGTATCTTGTGTAACCAAACTCATTTGCAAACACCTTTTTTTTCGACACGCGAAAATTAGTTTACAAACAGACTAGGTGAACAACCTCACCACCTAATACAATTTCTATGGCCTGGTAAAATACGCTCCAATTTAATAATTTAAAATTTAAATTGTCTATAAGTCCAGTTGTTTCTTGTTTTGTTTTTCTTTGTTTTTTGTTCTTTTGTTTTTGTTTTTTTAGAGAGCTCGGAAACCTTTTTATATTTTAAACAGAGCTAAGTCTTTTCTCTTTTTCATAGCGCCGAATGGGTCAGGGTCGGCTTACGAAGTCTCATTGACTGAAACAGGCTGTTTGTGGCAACAAAATGTAACAGTTTACCCTCGAATAAATAATAAGAATAATATATGAAGTAAGAAAACGAAGATATAAAACTATGTGCTAATATATAGATTTATTTAGAGGTGTTGGGTAAGTGAGAACTATTTATAACACAGTACTTCGAAGAGGAATGATTCTCGTCAGAAGAGAAGATGCTAGGCAAGATAATCAGGATGCGACGTCTAGCGATAGGTACATCGGGAAGGAAATAAAATATTGAAGCTGTTTGACATACGTATATTATTACCTAGCCTATTCTCTACTCTTCTGACTAGAAGGATTTGGCTTCGAAATTACATGTTATAAAGAGTTCACACTTACTTACCCCCCCTAAATGATGTATACCTTTTTTGAATAGAGGAACACATCTCTCTCTCCCTCTCTCTCTCTTTCTCTCTCTGTGTCTATGTATATATATATATGTATACATATATATATGTATAT
>NC_136499.1:120139625-120279625 GCF_053919585.1 Euprymna scolopes | reverse complement strand
GAAAAAAAAATAGCAGTTACGATGTCGAAAAAATGTGAAGAAAAAAAACTGGTAAAACAACGTAAATATCTATTTTACGCGAATCATACTATATATAGGACTGAATTAAGCATTAAAGTAATGGACCGTTTGTATATATTAATCAAATTGTGAAGAAACAAAGAAATTAAACAAACAAACAGGCAAGCATAAGAATTGATACATATATATATATATATATATATATATATATATATATATATATATACACCCCTGTATATTTTGTTGTATGTTAAAATCCTATTTTCTATTTATATTTAAAGAAAATCCAACTTTGTTATGTATGGGTTGTGGAATTGCATTAATCTGCAAAAGATCTAGCTAATTTGCATATTCTTTTAAACATTCATTATCAATAAGTCCCGGTTTGTTTTTTGGTATTCTTATGAAATGGTCATCTTTAGTTAACTATTACGTGTAGATATTCGACAAGATTTATACTTGCGTAATATTTGCGTTAAAAGATGTTAGGAAACACGGACCTATATATATATATATATATATATATATATATATATATATATATATATATATATATATATATATGTTTGTTTGTTTTTTTCGGGTTGTTGTGTTATTAAAAGAAAAAAAAATAGCAGTTACGATGTTAAAAAATGTGAAGAAAACAACTGGTAAAAAGCGTAAATGAAAGTCTTTTTTTTTTGTTTTTTAATAAATGGTCGTAATTTAATTGGATTATTTGTTTATTTTAAAATAAAAATCCACCGGACAAAATGTTAATTGGGAAATAACGGAAATTACTTTATTCGAACTGATTCCAAAAATAATGATTGAATGTTTGTGTGAATTATTTTTAGTTTTATTTTCCGCCGAAAAGAAAACAAAAACAAGAAGAAAGGGAAATAACACAAAACTCAAATAACTGAAAGTGTTTTATAAACAAAAATCGATGTTGGTAAAAATAAATAAAATTCAATATGTTAGCAATATAAATCAAATTTAAATAACAAACGTAAGTAGAACACTTTAAAAAATGTTCTCACTAAAACAATAACACACCGCTATATAATAAATCGATTTTCCTTAATGTAATATGCAAATGACGTCATCTCTCACTCGTCTATTTTACGCGAATCATACTATATATAAAATTGAATTAAGCATTAAAGTAATGGACCTTTGTATATAGCAATCAAATTGTGAACAAACAAACAAATTAAACAAACAAGCAGGAACACGAATTGATACATACACACACATGTATATATATATATATATATATATATATATATATATATATATATATATATACTCCTATATATTTTGTTGTATGTTAAAATCCTATTTTCTATTTATTTTAAAAGAAAATCCAACTTTATTATGTATGGGTTGTGGAATTGCAAAAGATCTAGCTAATTTGCATATTCTTTTAAACATTCATTATCAATAAGTCTAGGTTTGTTTTTTTGGTTTTCTTATGAAATGGCCATCTTTAGTTAGCTATTACGTGTAGATATTCGACAAGATTTATATTTGCGTAATATCTGCGTAAAAAGATGTAAGGAAACACGGACCTATATATATATATATATATATATATATATATATATATATATATGCGTATGTATATATGTGGGTTAAGAGATTTTGCCAAATTCCTCCCACAGTTTTGGGTCTAAAAAATTAAACTTAATATATAGGGTATATATAGGGTATTCGAACACATACTAACCGGGGAACCTCGATGCAAATGTGCGAAAATTAAATAACTGGAATTTGCCAGGGGAAAGTTAAACGATGGTATTACTAATATGCATGCGTTACGTAATAGATATTGGTTTATGTTATAAATTTTTGCCTTGCAGCAAACATATCTTCATAGCTCAGGTGTTAAAGTCAAAGGAAAAATTAAATTGTTAGCTAAAAGTTTTTGTTTTGATTCTCGGTGGTAGCGAACGAGTCATTAAAAAAATGTTTTTAAATCATTACTATATATTCGGCCCAAAATAATAATAAACATAAATATGAAATCTACAGTAGTAAAGATATCATATTTTAGCGCATTTTACGACTGTGCAGTGCCGGGCAGTCAGCGAGAGTGTGTGTGTATTTATATATATAAACTAGAAGTGCAGCCCTGCTTTGAACAGTTAATAACTTTATATATATATATATATATATATATATATATATATATATATATATATATATATATATATATATATGAACAAACAGTTAATAAAATATGTTAAAAAGCATTTTATTTTTTATATATGTATATATACATATATATATGTGTGTGTGTATATATGTGTGTATATATACATATGTATATATATATTTATATATATATATATGCATATGTATATGTGTATATATATATATATATATATATATATATATATATATGGTTTTCACTCATGCCTAGGTAACCTACATCTAAAATTTGCGGAAGAGGTTAGTAGAGTTTTCAAAGCTCAAATCATTGAACTTTGGCCGCTTGACAGACAAATTTCTGACCGAAAACCGATTAAAAAGATTCTCCCAATTCTCAATACACTTTATGTCAAATCTCGGGTACTATACACACAGACAATTTCACTTTTATAGATATAATAGATAGATTAATTCACTATTAATCTCCAACCCAAAATTATTTGCTATTAATTTACTATTACTCTCAACTCCATACTTATTTACTATTAAATTTACTATTACTCTTAAATCCAAACTTTCTCCTGTAAATTCACTATGAATCCCAAACCTAACTTTATTTGCTATTAATTTTCTATTCATCTCGACTGCATTTTTCATCTTATTTTCTATTAATTCACTATTAATTTCAAACCCAAAATTATTTGCTAACCATTTACTACACACCAACGTTATTTACTACTCGCATTTCGGCCCGGTTTCTCGAGCCCGTTGTATTGTGCTTAATTTGCCCTATCTATGAATATACTTTTATGTGAAATTTCTAATGTTTTGGACCCAAAATTGTCTGAGTAATTTGCTAGTGACCGCAGAAGTAAACTTTTAAAAATTTAAACTTGATTTTGATCCTTTAACATTTATTTATTCGTTTTAAATTGAAATTAAATGTTTGCCCCATGTCCAAGTTTCCTACATCTAGAGTTCCATGTCTTTAGACCCAAAATTGGCGGAGGAGTTAGGTAGATCTGCAAAGGTCAACTCTTTAAACTTTAAACTTTTGGCAGTCAAATTTTCACCCCAAAAATTTGTTTTAATGTTTGCTGCATGTCTGAATACCCGTTATCTAAAATTTCAAATGTTTAGATCCAAAATTGGTGAAATAGTTTGCTAGAGAACGAAATGTTTATTCTTTTGAACTTTTGCCCCTTGGCAGCTTAAATTATTGACGAAACCGATAAAAAGGCTTGCCCTACCTCTGAATAGACCTTATGTTTAATTTCACATGTTTAGACAAGAAATTAGCTGAGTAATTTGATAGAGACCGCAAAGCTCAATTTTTTTATTTGATATTAATTTTGTCCACTTGGCATTTATTTTGTGGGGATCAAATCAAATTTCAAAGTTTGATCCATGTGCAAGTTACCTATATTAAAACTTTAAAGTGTTTAGACCCAAAATTAGCGGAGTTTGCAAAGATCAAATATTGGACTTTGATCTCTTGACAGCCAAATTTTAGGCTGAAAAACAATTATCTTATCTGTATTTATTTCCTTTGTGTTGACGTGTAGGAATATAAAAAAAAAAAGAAAAATACGAAAATATTTCTTTCCAAAGTACGTGATTGTCGGTCTTAATAAGTGTGAATGATCAATATCTATATCTATATCTATCTATCTATCTATCTATCTATCTATCTATATATATATATATATATATATATATATAGAGAGAGAGAGAGAGAGAGAGAGAGGGAGAGACGATGAGACATGCTTAGGGAAGAACAAAGTAACATACCAATGTTCGTTTTTTTACACAAATTTTCTTTACCTAAAATATCAACGTCTTTTTTGTCCCAGATAGCAATGAAAACTTAAAGTGAATCGTTTATGTAAAAACTAAAGCTGTTTAGACGTACGCACAATAGAAGTCTTGATACATTCATGAAGAAACTAAACTTGAAACAATTAAGATGGGGAATAGAAAAACCCCTTTCACTGAATGCGATGTTAATATAGACAAGTAAAGACAAAAAGTGATGGGGAGAAAGGAATTTAGAAAGTAATGACGGATATAGAGAGACAGGGGGAGGGTAAAAGAAAGTTGCGCAGAGATGGATAGCGAGGGGAGATGTAGACGCCACAAACAAATCGTCAAGTATTACGACCGGGAGAGCAAGCGTATATTGAGTGATTATTTGCTATTCGGGAATTGACATGTTGATAAATAAATGTTGTATGGAAAAAGGGTGGCAGATATAGAGAAAGTTATGGTGATAGAAAATGGGACATGGGAAGAGATGCGGATGCCGTAAAACAACAAATTGTAAAGAGTTCTAACGTAGAAAAGGGGAGACGGAAGCCGAAAGAGAGGGCAACGTAGGGGATGATAGAGAGAACTAGAGGAGAAAGACAGAGCGCCCGAAAGATAGAGTAAGGAAAAAAGAGACACACACCGATGAGGATTAAGATTGAGAAATGCAGAGAGAAGGAGAAAAAAATCAACAAAGTACAAACCTGCACACCGAGAAAAAAATAAAAATTAGGAAGATAAAATCAGAGAGAATAAATATTAGAGAGTAATAAAACACAGAGAAAACAGGTATAAAATACAAATCGTGAAGAAAAAGAGAGAGGCATGTGGAGACAGAAATTCAAAGGGAGAGTATAGATAGGGATACAGAGAACGGGAAAGTAAAGAAGAGAAAGACAATAAACAAGAGAAGAGTAAGTAAGACAGATCAGCGGGGAGAGAGGAAAAAAATATATAGACAGATTATAGAGAGAAAAAATAGAGGGAAAATAAAAAAAGGACCATATATATATATATATATATATATATATATATATATGTATAAATATAACACGGAAATTACATAATTATGTAATTTCCGTGTTATATTTTTATGTTATTGCTTTGTTTACTACATTGAGCTCTCACACCCGGTTTTCCTCCTGGAATTATTCCATTATAACACTATATATATATATATATATATATATATATATATATATATATATATATATATATATATATATATATATATTTATATATATATATGTATGTGTGTGTGTGTGTAGTTTTTAAAATATAATTATCCACTGAGACGTGTTTCGTCATTTACGACTCATCAGAGTTGCTGAATCTAAATATATACATCTATCTTTATCTCTTTCTGTCTCTGTTATTTTCTTATTACTACAAGCAATGGAATATTTTGTGGAAAATAATTAAATAAAAAGATAATCAAAGGAATAATTTTGGCATCGGAAAACTGAGATGTATACATTTATACCAGGTAAATACAGTAAAGTTACGATAAGAAATAATAATAAATAAATAAATACATGGGTATAGTTAATAATGCGGGGTTAGGTAGACGCATCGTAAAATTCATATATATATATGTATATATATATATATATATATATATATATATATATATATATATATATATATATATATATATATATATATGGTGTGGGAGTCTAACATGGTGCTTTGGGCATATAATATATATATATATTTACTTATTTATTTATTATTATTTATTTTTTCTAACTTTACTTTATTTAATTTGTATAAAAATATACATGTCATGTATATATAAATCGAAATTGTTTGTGGTATCGGAATCAGAACAATTTTTGCCTCAGTTTTCCGATGCCAAAATTATTCCTTTTATTATCTTTTTATTTAATTATTTTCCACAAAATATTCCATTCAAAAGAGCGAACAGGTGAAATATATAGGAAAAAAAGAGAGAATATTTCTTTTTAAATCCTTTTGAAAAAATAAAGGCATATTTAGCATGTATTTTACCGGCAAGAGAAAAATATAGCAACATTATTTCGAGAGTTATAAGGGATTGGAATCGGTAATTGTATTGAAATTGTCCCATCATTCTATACTTACATACATATAAATATATAGAGAGAAATAAAAAGGAATAAACCGTATTATGTGTTCATCAACGTTTCGTCTTTATTCCGAGACTTTCTCTGGATGAATGAGATTGTGATTGGTAATTTTTGTTTCTTAATCTCATTCATCCAGAGGAAGTCTCGAAATAAAGACGAAACGTTGAGGAACACATGACACGGTTTGTTCCTTTTTATTTCTCTATTTTGTCGGAATACTATTTCCATTATTTTCATCACACACACACACACATATATATATATACATATATATATACATATATATATACGTATATATATATGTATATATATATACATATCTATACGCACATACTAACGCACACACACATATACATACACATACAAACATACACACATCTATCTATTTTTCTAAATTCAGAATGGCGTAATGGAAACATTATAAGTTATTTACAGCTTCTCGCCCAATTTTTGGATTTAAATCATGTTAAAACGCACTTTATTTCCTTTTGACGGATTGATTGTTGCTATTTCTTCTGATGAATTAAGGGCGAAATAGATTCACTAATTAATGTGATAATTAAGTGATTGATTTTTTGCTACGAAACAGGTACTGTCAAGAATTGTAAATGTTAACTGAATTAAAAGAATAAACTGTAAGATGGTCAACACCATGAACTTTGGAATATAGACTTTTTTATTTTTACACAAGTTTCACCCCAAACAAGGCACAGTGCCACTTTGAAGCAGGGTGCTACTATCAGGGACTTAATTAGCGGGGTAATTATGAAGGATGAGTAGAAAGATGTTTGTTAACATTACACTTGAACTTCTGCATATCAGTGCAGTTGGGAAAGCAGAATCCCTGAAGGGAGTTCCAAAGACCCGCAGTTCTGAGGAAGAAACTATTGGAGTAAAAGGCTTTCTTGCACCTAGGGATTTTTATTGTAAAGGGATGAGACTTAGTAGCTTGTCGGGTTTGTCGGGGGTAGTTATGTCGGGGAGGTACAAGTGTTTGCAGTTCGTCAGAGCATTCACCATAAAAGTATTTGTAGAACAGGCAGAGGGATGCAACATCTCGTGGATGGGACAGAGGCTGAAGCCTAGATGACAGTTCAGGATCTATCAGTTTGACGACTCTCTTTTGAACCCTGTCTAGGAGCGAGAGACAAACCGCAGATGCACTAGCCCAGATGTGACAACAGTACTCCATTTGTCATTCATTATATTGCTCTGTAATTACATTGAGCTTCTTAAATCAGGATAGGCATATATTATAAGGAAATAAAGTATATTTTCACTGAAATAAATAAATGAATATATATATATATGCGGCAAAAAGAAAGTCCGCACTTGTAATTTTTAAAAATTGAAAATTTAAGCTAAATTTAATGTAACTATTTCAACAACTATACCTCATTTGATTCAACTTTTATTCCTCTATAATTTTACCTGTTCATACATTTAGTATTATGGTATCTGTTCAGTGCACGTTTACCTATAATTACGGCAAACTAGTTATAATTCAATGACTGTATGTTTTTTTTTTTCAAAAATAAACAATTATAAACAGAACGACTCATAGAAATCCATTCGTATTCTTTTTTTCTGATTATATACTTTCATAGGAATGTTTCTGTTATATCACTTTACGTCACAAGTGTCACGCTCATACATTAATTCCTAAGCTAATATACAATACTGGCCCAACGGGTCACGAGTAGTCTACTGTATATATATATATGTTGTTTTGTTTAGTTTTAGCGATATGTTTTAAATGAATTCAATTATTTACGAAAGTGCATTTTTACCTAAATGCGAGTTGGGAATAATTTTCCCTTTTAACCAATTTAGTACCCCCGCATGGGGAGCGGTATATATATTATTTTATTTTACTTTATTTTATTTATTATTTTATTTACATTTTAAATATATATATATATATATATATATATATATATATATATATATATATATATATATATATATATATATATATGGAGCGAGAAGGAGAGAGAGAGAATTAAAACCCATCTTGACTGATTATTTACTCGTTAGGATTGACATGTTGACAAATAAACGAAACCTTGTGCGCACGCACTTGAGAATTATAGAACCAGAGAGAGAGAGAGAGAGAGAGAGAGAGAGAGAGAGAGAGAGAGAGAGAGAGAGAGCGTCTGTTCATTAGCGAAGTAATCTGCGCGGTATGTGAGAGACAAAGACAGCAAGTGCGACGTCAGATCTTCGAATGTACTCATTTCCTGGCACCCCATTTCGCATTTACAACCAAAGTGAATGAGAAGCGGTTTTTGTTGTGTCAATTTCTTGGGTTTTTCGTTGACAATCCCCTTGAATGGAAGCGGAAATGCTAATGTCGTATTTGTCGTCTTCTCGGAAGAAACGGTGCACTCAGCATGAGAGGAGCTTTGTGGCATCTTTTAATCGGTGCCAGCCACGGCGAGGAAGGGGTTGGATGATTGGTGGGTAAGGGGTAAAGTTGGTTGCTCATTCAAAAAGGTTGCTCTCCTTATTGGGACGACAGTTTCATTTGTCCCTTTTTGTCAAATTGATTTCAGGTTTCTGAAAGCGTCTATTTCGATGTCTATCACAACTGATTAGTTTTCTTTTACCTGTTGCGAAATCCATCTGTCGTTTTCTCTATCCTTGTCAGACTACCTGTCTATTATTTCCACAATGTGTCAACGCCGCAGCGAACACAAACCACGTACTCTATAGACCGGAGCCCTATACATGAGTTTCGTCGTCTTATGGCGACATAGACCCATTGTTAGAATTATTATAAAATATCTCACATGAAAAAAAAAATTATTTATTTCAATATAACTTTCCCAATCAACCTATCTTTGGATGTATGTATCAAAGTTAGTTATTTTTCTTTCTTTTTCGATTTATCGATTTAAACTCATCTAACTGTTAATCTTATCTATTTTTTTAAATCTGTCTTACTATATATCTCATTCAATCTATGTGCCTATATCATAATATCTATCATTTTCAGTATCCATCGATATTAATCTAACTATCTATATAACTAGAACGCCGCCTGGCATTGTCCGATCGTAAAATATATTTCAATTGATGCCAGATGAGGATCAGAGCGTTGATGATGTAAAGAAAAAGCTTGGTTTTAGACGCATTAAAATTAACAAGCCACCTCTTTCCCCATTGCACCACTTGCTCAAGATCAGATGTACCTATATATATATATATATATATATATATATATATATATATATATATATATATGTGTGTGTGTGTGTACGTATATATATTATATTGATTAGTCTATATCTGTCTGCTCTCTAGGTTCATATTTGTTTGTCTATTTGATTTGATATCACCTCCTTCGTAATTGTCTCTCTTATATATATATATATATATATATATATATATATATATGTGTGTGTGTGTGTGTGTGTGTGTGTGTGTGTGTGTGTGTGACGTGATATCAGAAATCAAATAGGCAGACGAATATGAGTATAAAGAGTGCCCAGATTTAGACTAATCCAGCTATTAGGTTCTGAACTCTCAACTAAATTCCAACTTCTGTTATTAAATGTGGCATCCTCGTGCCTGTTTTAGAAGTATTTCAATGACAGGCCCTCTGCATAAGTCCGAGTACTAGTACCCCCTCGACTTCAATACCCTCGACAAACGCGACAATCAGCAAAATCCCACCCCTACACTGTAGAAATTCCTTGAATCGTAAAGCTTTCTACTCGAATAGTTTTTTCCCCCTCGAACAGCTGCAGTTTGGAATTCCTTCCCGGTTTCAGCTCCCCTGACTGTACTGTCAAGAAGAAATTCAAATGTAATGTGAACAAACATCTCGCGCGGCCCTGTCGGTGGGGCATTAGAATACGCCGACTGCCCCCCTGCAGAGTGTAAAAGTCCCCCAATGGGGGTCCTGGATATGACCTTAAACTATATCCAGTGGTGAGGCCCCAGTTTGTGGGCTTTGGGGAGTGTGGAGCCACCCTTCAATTACCATTGCTCCCAGGTTCACTCTGACCCAGAGTGTTAGTACCTGTTAGGGTCCCAACTATGGGCTAAATAGAAACCGGCGTAAAAACAACAAATATATTCTATTTAAAAAAAATTTCTTCAAAATGTTTGGATTCGGCATTAAATAACCCGAAAAGGGTTGATATGCCGTAAAACCAAAAAACAACCAACCAACCAAAAATCTCGCTGCTCAACTCAGTATCCCTGAAAATTTGGTCCCAAATCGTAGTCCCTCACAACAAAATGGTTCTGTGTATTTTTTAGGGTGTAATGATATATTTTTTAAAGATAGACTGATATAATACATAGGTAGACTGGTGTATATAGATAAATTAAGGTAGATATATACATAGAATGTACAACATATAATAATTGATAGAAACATATATATTTATACTTTTGTAACGTTTTTTGCATTGTTATTCATATTGAAAACTCTGTTTTCTGTTTATTTAAAGAAAATACAACTTCGTTATATATAGGCCGTGCAATTGTGTCCATTTGCAAAAGATCTAGCTAATTTGCATATAGTTTAAGCATTCGTTTTAATTAATTCCTTATTAGTTTTTTGTTTGTTTTCTGATGGGATGATCATTTTTTAGTTAACTATTACGTGTAATTATATTCCTGCAGATAGTTTACATGATTTATATTTGCGTAATATTTAAGTAAAAATTTATAGTAAACACAAAACTGTTTTCATATACATTTATGTATACGTATATATATATATTTGTTTAACAATTCTGCCTACGAAACTCCTCTGTTAGTTTTTTTTTTTTTTTTTTGTCTACAGACATGAAACTTTATATATGGATTATTCGAGCCTACGGGAAACTATATTCGGTTGTAACCGTGGAAAATTGATACAAAAGTGTGAGAATTAAAAAGAAATGGAATTTGCGAAGTGAATGTTGAACGGATACATTACGAATATGCATGCGTAACGTAATAGTTATTGGTTCATGTGTCAATTTGTAGCCTTGCAGCAAATATGTCTTCATAGCTCAGGCATTAAAGTCGAAGAAAAAGTAAATAGTAAGCTAAACATCGTCGGTTTCGATTCTAGGTGGTGGTGCGCAAGTCATTTTTTCAACTTTTTAAATCATTACTATATATTGGGTCCAATACAATATAATAAATACGAAATCTGCATTTATCAAAATATATTTAAGCGTATTTTACGACCGGGTAATGCCAGGCGGCGTGCTAGTTATATAGATAGTTAGATTGATATCGATAGATACTGAAAATGTTAGATACTATGATATAGGTACATAGATTTAATGAGATCTTTAGAAATACAGACTTAAAAACACAGATAGGATTGAGGAGACCTCATGTTTTGACAAGCTTCTGGTCTTGACCTTTACTCCTGATCTTTAATGGAACACATACATTAAATCTGTTGTCAAGGCCGCTGGGAAAATGGTGGAACCCTTCTATCGATCCAGTAGATATCTCAATGCCGATGTAATTCTCTATCTATATAAGAGCCAGGTACGTCCAAGGATAGAGTACTCTTGCCACATCTGGGCAGGAGCTGCTAGAAAGGACTTGTCCTGCCTTGATAGAATTCAAAATAGACTTTGTAGCCTTGTAGGGGATGTCCTTTTCTCTTCCCTGCAACCTCTTTCTCACAGAAGAGATATTGCGAGTTTGTCTCTGCTTTATCCTTATTTTCATGGCAGGTGCTCGGCTGAGTTCCATTCTATGGTCTCCCCTCACCAAACTTTCACAAGAAACACCCATCTAGCAGAAAACACTATCAACAATTTTTCCCCACTCTTTATCTGTGCCTAAACCTAAACGTAGATTCCATGAACAAAGCTTCTTTCTTAGAACTGCACGCCTATGGAATTGTCTTCCGTTTTTCTGCTTTCAAGCTAACTACAATATGGTTCTTTTCAAGTCTAACGTAAACAAGTTTTTGATGAGCCGTTCCATATAAGTTAACAAATTTACCGAATCTTCATTACTAACGGTTACTATATTGTCCAATTTCTACTGTACACTCTTTAATCATTATTCCCGAGTTGCCTCTTGGCCTTGATAAGTGATAATGCCTATGTAAACAAACATATATATATATATATATATATATATATATATATATATGTGTGTGTAATAACAAAAAAATAACAATATTGACATTGAAAATGTATTCAAATTTAAAAAAAAAAAGAATGTAAAACCTTTAAGGAAGGTGTACAAAATTTCCATTATTCGACAAGGAGTACAAATAAAACAAGACAAAATCTTATTCCATGGAGTTTCGATCAATGCAATATTTCTCATCCAAGGGAAGAGGTTTGCAAAAAATACAATAAATTTTGCAGATATCTGCCTCACAGGAAACAAACAATATGAAATTTAACCGCGCCAGGACGTAGACATTTACAGGTTGGTATCTGGGTGCGCGTTTCATCCACTTGTCGAGGTTCATCTTCAGTTTTGTTCAGACATTCATCAAGGAGGATGCAAAACTCTGGTGTAAAACCTGAGGCTTACTGTCTGCTCTATCTTGTGGCAATCACTGCACCGATTGAGATTAGAAGTTGCACCAAAAGGGTGGTTGGTTCTGTATCAATCATTCGCCAATATAAACAAATCAGCTATATGGATTTCCGAATAACTTAGTCATCATGATGATGATGATGATGATGATGATCATCATCATCATCATCTGTGTCAGTTTTCTTACAACTGTATCCCATTTTAAAGTAGGTAGACATGAAATAAGTGCAAAGATGTGAGAGAGTGGACCTCTTAGGGCTACCAAGAACATTTGCTTCCGACAGCAAAATGTGTGGAGAACATGTGGAACCAACTACCGGAAAAGAGTCACTCAATACCCTCAAAGCAAGATTAAACAAACATTGGAAGAATCACCTGCTTTGCTTTGACTACAAAACTAGAGATTAAATGCAGTTAGCGTTCGTTCTCATTGTATATACTGTATTGTATTGTATTATTTATGTATTAAAAAGGTCACCGAAAGGGCCCAGATTCTATAATACAGCTTGTCGAGATCGTAACCTCGACTGCCGTACTACGGAGTACACAGCCATGATCCGTAATTAGTATAGAATTCATAGTTGAATTCGACAAGGACACAATGGAAAACTGGGACACAGTTGTAACGCTTAACGAAGACAAACATATTGTGTCCAGCGCTGGCCGATTTTCTTGACCTTTTGACCATGTGTCACATTCTCTCGCGTTGGGAGAGAGGTAAGTAGAACATCCATTAATTTGACAGAATCAATAATCGACTGCAATATCTGGTGGTACATGATTTCTCCCATTTATGAAGTGAATCTACTAGTCTCTCTCCACTCAATCGGTATTTTCCTGGAAAGTACTTGAGCGAATGAACTCGCGAAAGAAGGCAAGACAAAGAATAGGAAATTACTCCAACTCGCTTATTCTTTGTAAAAAACATTTATTTCCTCCTGCTCTATTTACTGCTGTGACGCCATTCATGGGATCGTTTTCTTGAGCGGCTTTCACGCCTGGCACGTGATCGCGAACGTTATAAACGTCTCGCTCTCTTGATCGTTTTCTTTCTCTCCCTTCCGGTGACGGTATTTCGCATGCATTTACATCTACGCATGCGCGCTATGTCACATAATGAAACCGACAGTATATTCTAATCTTTTATAAGTATAGATGAAGAAAAATATCCGCCAATTTTGCGCTTGTATTTAGTGTTTGTTATGTTCTGCCGGGAAGTATATTAAAAGCTCCACAGGTTTTTCAGTACAAGATTTTGAATGCGCAGCGAAGAAGCACAAACAGTCAAATACATGTGTTTGTCATTTACGAGGATTAACCAGGATTTTTTTTTTTGGTGGGGGGGGGGAAGGGAAGGGGGCTTTACATTTGTGGTCGCTTTTTTTATTTTATTATTTTTTTGTTAATGTTCGAAGTAAATATGTGATTTATGTCAAGTCAGATGGGAATATAAAACTCATTTGATATGAGCTGTGAGACGCGAGCCCCTCCCTTTCTAACACTAAGCACAAAGTCGCTGCAATTTAAGTGTAAGCTATATATATATATATATATATATATATATATATATATATATAAATATATATATATATATACATATATATGTATATATATGCATATATATATATATATATATATATATATATATATATATATATATATATATATATATATATATATACGCACGGCATTAGCACATTTACACGCCGGTTGCTATTGGATCAAGTTAACCCACGTTGAACCTTGAACCCGGCCAGTACTAAATCAGTGACTATTTGGAACTTCCAGGAGGTGTACGCGCATTTTGCTGATCTCGGCATTGGTCGCAGTCATCCTGGACTTCTCCTTACCACTAGACTTAAACAGTTCCGATTCAGGAGGAGTGTGGTTGAGAATTACGCAACCCATACCTCACAATTACACGTGCAGCTGTCCCTACAGCTATACATACATCCATACATACATACATACATATATATATATCATATACATACATGCACATATATACAGATAGTATACATATATACATGCACATGCATATATATACACATACATAAACACACACACATATATATACATACATATATATATATACATATATATATATATATGTATATATATATGAAATAAAATGGAGGTGGAAGGACCTGGATACTCAACGTTTCGCCCGATTTATGCGGGCTTCTTCAAGAGGGATGGTCATTGACGAGATAGTCGGAGGATTGGGGCTATATATAATGATGGGGGAGAGCAGCGTGTTTTCCTTATGTAAAGTAGATGTCATATGTACATGTATATACATTTTATGAGAGAAAAAAACTAAATTAGAGTAAATTAGTGTAGTGGATTACGTCTAAAAGATAAAATATCGTAGAGATTTTAAAAAATCGCATAAATCGGGCGAAACGTTGAGTATCCAGGTCCTTCCACCTCCATTTTATTTCATATCGTCGGATTTAATCCAGCTCAACAATCATATATATATATATATATATATATATATATATATATATATATATATATATATATATATATACATTCATATATTCATATGTTCGGAATAATCATGATAACACAGCGGTTCCCGTCAGATCACCGAAGTTAACCAACATTGACTTGGTCCTTGCTAAAATGCATGACCAATTTGACAATTCCAGGCGCTGCATGTAGGAGGGTGTCGACATCTCCTTTCAAGACCTGCAAAAACCTAACATCGTCATCTCTCCTGACAGGGATATACATGTGACTGAGGACCTCTTGTGAATCCCATACTCCCATGAAACTTCCTTCTCTTGCGGAAACCGGTTAAACACGAATAGGGTTAGTGCCGACACCCACACACACGCAGACATATATATATATATATATATATATATATATATATATATATGTATGTATATGTATATATATATATATATATATATATATATATATATATATATATATATATATATATATATATATATATACTAGCAGTTCAGCCCGGCTTTGCTCGGAGCCTATGTACTGTTCAAAACTTTATGTACATAAAAAAAAATATAAATACACATTTTTGACTCATTAAGATTTATGTTTTCGGGATAAAATCAAATCAAAAACTTTGATCCATGTTCAAATAACCCGTATGTAACATTTCAAGTGTTTAGATCTAAAATTGGCGGCGGAGTTTGGTAAAGTTTTCAAAAGTCAAATTGTTCAACTTGGAGCACTAGTGCAGCCAAATTTCTGACCAAAAACTTATTAAAAAGATTTTCACAAATCTCAATACATCTTATGTCAAATCTGGAGTATGTAGACTGAAAATTGACAGAGTAGTTTGGTAGGAAAATAGACACACATACAATTTCATAGATATATAAATATATACTCATAAGGACTCATTTCTTCTGTTGAAAAGCAACCAACTACTAGGACATGTTGATTTTACCGACCATCTGTTCGAAACATTTTCATGACCAGTATCGGGATTGTGTAAATTTGTATGTGTTAATAAAACTTTATTTCGCGTTTCTTTTATTGAGCATTCTTAATAACTTCGTTGAAAACGTGGGCATGTATATATATATATATATATATATATATATATATATATATATATATATATATATATATATATATATATAGTCGGTAAAATCAACATGTCCTAGTATTTGATATATCACACAACGACTGTACATTCCTTTATAGTATATATATATATATATATATATATATATATATATATATATATATATATATATATATATATAGATAGATAGATAGATTAATAGATAGATAGATAGTAATTTATAAAATACTAGCATGGGTGCCCGGCGTTGCCCGGGTGTTTTGAGGTGTATGCTGAGCAAAACAAAAAAAAAAGGTATTTTTTTTACCCCTATTATGACCCCTTAAAATTTATTGTTTAGGGCTCCAATAAAGTTATATAGTTAGATTCATGTCCGAGGAACCTATATCTAAAATGTCACGTGTTTAGACCCAAAACTGTAGGAGGGGTTGGTAGAGTTCTCAAAGGACAGATCGTTGAACTTTGACCCCTTAATCTCCAAATTTCTGTCCAAAAACCAATCACATCGATTTTTCCAAATCTCAGTACGCTTTATATCAAATTTCAAATCTGTAAACTTAAAATTGACAGAGTTATTGCGTAGGGAAATGTACACAGATACACAGACACACACAGAGCCACTTTCACTTTTATATATATATATATATATATATATATATATATATATATATAGAGAGAGAGAGAGAGATAGATAGATAGATAGATAGATAGATAGATATATGGCGACTAAGCTACACTGAATATTCCTCGTTTCATCCATTCTAGGATTCTTCGGGCTTATGCGCCTGTAGATAGATAGATAGATAGATAGATAGATAGATTAGTGGATATTTAGAGACAGAGTGAAAGAGAGTGAGAGAGACCGAGAAAAAGAGCCTGCATGAAACATATTAACTAAAATCAACTATTGAAAACAGAGCCTCCGTAACGAGCTTTCAACTAACATTCCACATTATTCGAGCTTATGCTAACGACTTTTTTTTTAGCTCTAAGACCTAAGAACGTGGAATCAGGCAGGACTGATTCGCTTCCGAAACAGTCCTATGAGAGCAATATACAACATTTCTTCTCATGGAGAACTCCCTAGAGGATCGTAAAACCTCACTGAAACCGTTTATACCCACGGTTATATAGATAAATAACGAGAATTGAGCATATGAAGGTCCTGCTAGTTTCAAATAAATGCCAAATTGAGGATTAACTATAGGACATTTAAATAAATCTTTCAAGACGATAAATTAAAACATGTAAACTCTCTTTTCAAGAGGTTTGCTTCAAACGGTATATTTCTTTTTGTTATCATTTTCAAGTGGTTGTGGGTTTAAACATCTTGCATATTTTTTACTAGTTAATTGTGAGAATCAATTGGTAAGGGTCGATTATGGCTGACACATTCTTTTTATGCTTACTTGTTACATTTAAGACAAGCTGTCCACGATGCATGTTCCCCTCTCCAGTTCGCTGATGGCTTTAAGAAATTTCAGTTTTACACCGACACCATTGCAGAAGCTTATAGAATGACGCTACAAGTAAACACGAACATGGTGGCTCCATCCCGGATTCATTCCTCTGGGTTTACTCCTAACGATTTTTCCATATGTAGTTATTCCTAAGGTCACTGGAAATTTGAAATCAATAGTTACCTTCCCAGAGATTTTTTTATTGCCATTTCACCCCCCAAAAAAGGCACACTCCCACTTAATCGTGAGAGCTACTTTTTGGGACCAGATTTGCAAAGATACAATTTAAGGAGTTGCCCAGCGAGATGTCTGCTTACATTTCCCTCTAATTTCTGCATATCTGTACAGTCAGGGAAGCAGGGAAGCAGGGACCCGGGAGGGAATTCCAAAGTGCAGCAGTTTCAAGGAAAAAGCTATTTGAGTTATGTAGTTGCAGCCATTAATATAGATTAGTGCACATAATAAGTGACCATTTGGGAAGGCGAGGTGCTGTATGTACCTTCTGGGAAGGTTGTGCGTGGGGCCAGCACCGTCACCCTGTAAAAAGAACTCCTCGCTACAAAAAGCATCTACAAAGTTGTAGATGGCCTATGCCAAGGGCTATTGATGGCACATAATACTATGTACCTTATAAGTTTTTTTTTGAAGCTATTCCGCCAATCTACTTAAAATTTATCACGGACCATAGCAATAATAAGGTGCAGCAAACTAAGTATTATAGTATGCATTCGATGCAAAGTTAGGGATATATAGAAATCAATAGATATTAGTTATCGAAATAACACATTTACTCGAAATGTTTTCTTGGACAAAACTGAACCGATCTGACTAAATTTTGCATGAATCTTTACTATTAAAAGGTGCGGTGCACTAAGTGTTATGGTATCAGTTTGATACACAGGAATTAACAATGATTAGTCACTCCAGTACTATATTTACGGCATCTAGGCATCTCTACAGTGTAAGGGTAGGATTTTGCTGTTTGTCAGGTTCGTCGATGATATTATCGTCGAGGGGGTACTAGCAATTGCCACTGACATAGTTGTTAAACATATGTACTGCTTTCACGGAGTGACGAACCCAACTTACTAGGGAGTTACCGATTATCAAGGCTGGGAATCACTTGGGAACTCTACATGGTGAGAGAATTGTAAACAATTGAAGCAAAAGATGACTTTTATTACAACGAAATCATAGTTTTAAGCAACGTGGATATTGGTAAGTAATTTGATTTGTATTAATTTAAGAATATAAACAGCTGTATAAAAAACAAAAGTTAACCTAATTCCAACCAGGTTTATGAATAAGTAAAATATTACTTGAAAACATAAATGGTACGTACTAGCGTCCGGTCGTTGGGTCATCTGTGTTATCTGTCGGGTGGAATGCTATAAGACTAAGAATAGGAATTAGAGCTGAGCCTTGTAACTGAAAAGATAACTTGTTTGACTTTACTCTTTCAACAAAAATTCGTATATCAACTATTTAATACAATTTAAGCCAAGCTTAAATTGTTCGAAATATATTGAACACCTCTTAATGGCGACAACAACATTTTTCTAAATCTCCCCTGCCTCTATTATACAGGCTGTCTAAAAAGTCACTAAAGAGTTTTGAACTTTAGTAAATTCTAAATTATTGCGGCTGTTTTTCTATAATTTTAACACAATCTGATAAGGTCAGTGGGAATGTTTTTTAAATGAAAAAATGCAACATTCTATCATTTTTTTTACATGAAAAGCAATGTATTTTAAATGTTGCCCACTGTCAGCTTCGCATATTTGTGCTCTTTGCAAAATATTATTCATGCCATATTGCAAAATATTATACATGACAAATTGAAAAATATTATTCATGACATATTGTAAAATATTATTCGAGACATATTGCAAAATATTATTCATGACATATTGCAAAATATTATTCATGACAAATTGCAAAATATTATTCATGACAAATTGCAAAATATTATTCATGACAAATCGCAAAATATTATTCATGACAAATTGCAAAATATTATTCATGACATATTGCAAAATATTATTCATGATATATTGCAAAATATTATTCATGACATATTGTAAAATATTATTCATGACATATTGCAAAATATTATTCATGACAAATTGCAAAATATTATTCATGACATATTGCAAACTATTATTCATGACATATTGCAAAATATTATTCATTACCAATTGCAAAATATAATTCATGACAAATTGCAAAATATTATTCATTACAAATTACAAAATATTATTCATTACAAATTTCAAAATATTATGCATTACAAATTGCAACATATTATTCATTACATATTTCAAAATATTATTCATGACATATTGCAAAATATTATTCATGACATATTGAAAAATATTATTCATGACATATTGCAAAATATTATTCATTACAAATTGCGAAATATAATACATGACAAATTGCAAAATATTATTCATTACAAATTGCAAAATATTATTCATGACATATTGCAAAATACTATTCAAGAAATATTGCAAAATATTATTCATGACAAATTGCAAAATATTATTCATGACAAATTGAAAAACATTATTCATGACACATTGCAAAATATTATTCATGACATATTGCAAAATATTATTCATTACAAATTGCAAAATATTATTCATGACAAATTGCAAAATATTATTCATGACATATTGCAAAATATTATTCATTATATATTGCAAAATATTATTCATGACAAATTGCAAAATATTATTAATGACATATTGCAAAATATTATTCATGACATATTGCAAAATATTATTCATGACATATTGCCAAATATTATTCATGAAAAATTGCAAAATATTATTCATGACATATTGCAAAATATTATTCATGAAAAATTGCAAAATATTATTCATGACATATTGCAAAATATTATTCATTACAAATTGCAAAATATTATTCATCACATATTGCAAAATATTATTCATGAAATATTGCAAAATATTATTCATGACATATTGCAAAATATTATTCATGAAAAATTGCAAAATATTATTCATGACATATTGCAAAATATTATTCATTACAAATTGCAAAATATTATTCATCACATATTGCAAAATATTATTCATGAAATATTGCAAAATATTATTCATGACATATTGCAAAATATTATTCATGACAAATTGCAAAATATTGTTCATGAAAAATTGCAAAACATTATTCATGACATATTGCAAAATATTATTCATTATATATTGCAAAATATTATTCATGACAAATTGCAAAATATTATTCATGACATATTGCAAAATACTCTTAATGACATATTGCAAAATATTATTCATGACATATTGCAAAATACTATTCATGACATATTGCAAAATATTATTCATGACATATTGCAAAATATTATTCATGACAAATTGCAAAATATTATTCATTACATATTGCCAAATATTATTCATGACATATTGCACAATATTATTCATGACATATTGCAAAATATTATTCATGACATATTGCAAAATATTATTCATGACATATTGCAAAATACTATTCATGACATATTGCAAAATATTATTCATTACATATTGCAAAATATTATTCATGACAAATTGAAAAATATTATGCATGAAATATTGCAAAATATTATTCATTACATATTGCAAAATATTATTCATGACAAATTGCAAAATATTATTCATTACATATTGCAAAATATTATTCATGACAAATTGCAAAATATTATTCATGACATATTGCAAAATATTATTCATGACAAATTGCATAATATTATTCATGACATATTGCAAAATATTATTCATTACAAATTGCAAAATATTATTTATTATAAATTGCAAAATAGTATTACTGACATATTGCAAAATATTATTCATGACATATTGCAAAATATTATTCATTACAAATTGCAAAATATTATTCATGACATATTGAAAAATATTATTCATTACAAATTTAAAAATATTATTCATTACAAATTGAAAAATATTATTCATGACATATTGCAAAATATTATGCATTACAAATTGCTAAATATTATTCATGACATATTGCAAAATATTATTCATTACAAATTGCAAAATATTATTCATTACAAATTGCAAAATATTATTAATGACATATTGAAAAATATTATTCATTACAAATTGCCAAATTTTATTCATGATATATTGCAAAATATTATTCATGACATATTGGAAAATATTATTCATCACAAATTGCAAAATATTATTCATTACAAATTGCAAAATATTATTCATGACATATTGAAAAATATTATTCATGACATATTGCAAAATGTTATTCATGAAAAATTGCAAAATATTATTCATGACAAATTGCAAAATATTATTCATGACATATTGAAAAATATTATTCATTACAAATTGCAAAATTTTATTCATGATATATTGCAAAATATTATTCATGACATATTGGAAAATATTATTCATCACAAATTGCAAAATATTATTCATTACAAATTGCAAAATATTATTCATGACATATTGCAAAATATTATTCATTACATATTGCAAAATATTATTCATGACAAATTGCAAAATATTATTCATGACAAATTGCAAAATATTATTCATGAAATATTGAAAAATATTACTCATGAAATATTGCAAAATACTATTCATGACATATTGCAAAATATTATTCATGATATATTGCAAAATTTTATTCATGGCAAATTGCAAAATATTATTCATTACATATTGCAAAATATTATTCATGACATATTGAAAAATATTATTCATTACATATTGCAAAATATTATTCATGACATATTGCAAAATATTATTCATGACATATTGCAAAATATTATTCATTAAATATTGCAAAATATTATTCATGACAAATTTAAAATATTATTCATTACATATTGACAAAATATTATTCATGACAAATTGCAAAATATTATTCATGACATGGATTGCAAAATAATATTCATGACATATTGCAAAATATTAGTCATGACATATTGCAAGATATTATTCATGACATATTGCAAAATATTATTCATGACATATTGCAAAATATTATTCATTACAAATTGCAAAATATAATACATGACAAATTGCAAAATTTTATTTATTACAAATTGAAAAATATTATTCATGACATATTGCAAAATACTATTCATGAAATATTGCAAAATATTATTCATGACAAATTGCAAAATATTATTCATGACAAATTGAAAAACATTATTCATGACACATTGCAAAATGTTATTCATGACATATTGCAAAATATTATTCATTACAAATTGCAAAATATTATTCATGACAAATTGCAAATTATTATTCATTACATATTGCAAAATATTATTCATGACATATTGCAAAATATTATTACTGACATATTGCAAAATACTATTCATGACGTATTGCAAAATATTGTTCATGACATATTGCAAAATATTATTCATTACATATTGCAAAATATTATTCATTACATATTGCAAAATATTATTCATGACATGGATTGCAAAATATTATTCATTATATATTGCAAAATATTATTCATTACATATTGCAAAATATTATTCATGGCATATTGCAAAATACTATTCATGACATATTGCAAAATTGTATTCATGACAAATTGCAAAATATCATTCATGACATATTGCAAAATATTATTTATGACATATTGCAAAATACTATTCATGACATATTGCAAAATACTATTCATGACATATTGCAAAATATTATTAATTACATATTGCAAAATATTATTCATTACATATTGCAAAATATTGTTCATGACGTTTTGCAAAATATTATTCATGACAAATTGCAAAATATTATTCATTACATATTGCAAAATATTATTCATGACAAATTGCAAAATATTATTCATGAAATATTGCAAAATATTATTAATTACATATTGCAAAATATTATTCATGACGAATTGCAAAATATTATTCATTACATATTGCAAAATATTATTCATGACATATTGCAAAATATTATTCATTACAAATTGCAAAATATTATTCATGACATATTGCAAAATATTATTCATGACAAATTGCAAAATATTATTCATGACATATTGCTAAATATTATTCATTACAAATTGCAAAATATTATTTATTATAAATTGCAAAATATTATTCATGACATATTGCACAATATTATTCATGACATATTGCAAAATATTATTCATTACAAATTGCAAAATATTATACATGACATATTGAAAAATATTATTCCTTACAAATTGCAAAATATTATTCATTATAAATTGCAAAATATTATTCATGACATATTGCAAAATATTATTCATTACAAATTGCAAAATATTATTCATGACATATTGCAAAATATTATTCATTACAAATTGCAAAATATCATTCATTACAAATTGCAAAATATAATTCATGACATATTGCAAAATATTATTTATTACAAATTGCCAAATTTTATTCATGACATATTGCAAAATATTATTCATGACATATTGCAAAATATTATTCATGACATATTGCAAAATATTATTCATTACAAATTTAAAAATATTATTCATTACAAATTGAAAAATATTATTCATGACATATTGCAAAATATTATGCATTACAAATTGCTAAATATTATTCATGACATATTGCAAAATATTATTCATTACAAATTGCAAAATATTATTCATTACAAATTGCAAAATATTATTCATGACATATTGAAAAATATTATTCATTACAAATTGCCAAATTTTATTCATGATATATTGCAAAATATTATTCATGACATATTGGAAAATATTATTCATCACAAATTGCAAAATATTATTCATTACAAATTGCAAAATATTATTCATGACATATTGCAAAATATTATTCATTACATATTGCAAAATATTATTCATGACAAATTGCAAAATATTATTCATGACAAATTGCAAAATATTATTCATGAAATATTGAAAAATATTACTCATGAAATATTGCAAAATACTATTCATGACATATTGCAAAATATTATTCATGATATATTGCAAAATTTTATTCATGGCAAATTGCAAAATATTATTCATTACATATTGCAAAATATTATTCATGACATATTGAAAAATATTATTCATTACATATTGCAAAATATTATTCATGACATATTGCAAAATATTATTCATGACATATTGCAAAATATTATTCATTAAATATTGCAAAATATTATTCATGACAAATTTAAAATATTATTCATTACATATTGACAAAATATTATTCATGACAAATTGCAAAATATTATTCATGACATGGATTGCAAAATAATATTCATGACATATTGCAAAATATTAGTCATGACATATTGCAAGATATTATTCATGACATATTGCAAAATATTATTCATGACATATTGCAAAATATTATTCATTACAAATTGCAAAATATAATACATGACAAATTGCAAAATTTTATTAATTACAAATTGCAAAATATTATTCATGACATATTGCAAAATACTATTCATGAAATATTGCAAAATATTATTCATGACAAATTGCAAAATATTATTCATGACAAATTGAAAAACATTATTCATGACACATTGCAAAATGTTATTCATGACATATTGCAAAATATTATTCATTACAAATTGCAAAATATTATTCATGACAAATTGCAAAATATTATTCATTACATATTGCAAAATATTATTCATGACATATTGCAAAATATTATTACTGACATATTGCAAAATACTATTCATGACGTATTGCAAAATATTGTTCATGACATATTGCAAAATATTATTCATTACATATTGCAAAATATTATTCATTACATATTGCAAAATATTATTCATGACATGGATTGCAAAATATTATTCATTATATATTGCAAAATATTATTCATTACATATTGCAAAATATTATTCATGGCATATTGCAAAATACTATTCATGACATATTGCAAAATTGTATTCATGACAAATTGCAAAATATCATTCATGACATATTGCAAAATATTATTTATGACATATTGCAAAATACTATTCATGACATATTGCAAAATACTATTCATGACATATTGCAAAATATTATTAATTACATATTGCAAAATATTATTCATTACATATTGCAAAATATTGTTCATGACGTTTTGCAAAATATTATTCATGACAAATTGCAAAATATTATTCATTACATATTGCAAAATATTATTCATGACAAATTGCAAAATATTATTCATGAAATATTGCAAAATATTATTAATTACATATTGCAAAATATTATTCATGACGAATTGCAAAATATTATTCATTACATATTGCAAAATATTATTCATGACATATTGCAAAATATTATTCATTACAAATTGCAAAATATTATTCATGACATATTGCAAAATATTATTCATGACAAATTGCAAAATATTATTCATGACATATTGCTAAATATTATTCATTACAAATTGCAAAATATTATTTATTATAAATTGCAAAATATTATTCATGACATATTGCACAATATTATTCATGACATATTGCAAAATATTATTCATTACAAATTGCAAAATATTATACATGACATATTGAAAAATATTATTCCTTACAAATTGCAAAATATTATTCATTATAAATTGCAAAATATTATTCATGACATATTGCAAAATATTATTCATTACAAATTGCAAAATATTATTCATGACATATTGCAAAATATTATTCATTACAAATTGCAAAATATCATTCATTACAAATTGCAAAATATAATTCATGACATATTGCAAAATATTATTTATTACAAATTGCCAAATTTTATTCATGACATATTGCAAAATATTATTCATGACATATTGCAAAATATTATTCATGACATATTGCAAAATATTATTCATGACATAGTGCAAAATGTTATTCATGAAAAATTGCAAAATATTATTCATTACATATTGCAAAATATTATTCATTACATATTGCAAAATATTATTAATGAAAAATTGCAAAATATTATTCATGACAAATTGCAAAATATTATTCATGACATATTGCAAAATATTATTCATGACATATTGCAAAATACTATTCATGACATATTGCAAAATATTATTCATGACATATTGCAAAATTTTATTCATGACAAATTGCAAAATATTATTCATTACATATTGCAAAATATTATTCATGACAAATTGCAAAATATTATTCATTACATATTGCAAAATATTATTCATTACATATTGCAAAATATTATTCATGACAAATTGCAAAATATTATTCATTACATATTGCAAAATATTATTCATTACATATTGCAAAATTTTATTCATGACAAATTGCAAAATATTATTCATTACATATTGCAAAATATTATTCATGAAAAATTGAACAATATTATTCATTACATATTGCAAAATATTATTCATGACATATTGCAAAATATTAGTCATGACATATTGCAAAATATTATTCATTAAATATTGCAAAATATTATTCATTACATATTGCAAAATTTTAGTCATTACATATTGCAAAATATTATTTATTACATATTGCAAAATATTATTCATGACAAATTGAAAAATATTATTCATTACATATTGCAAAATATTATTCATGACATATTGCAAAATATTAGTCATGACATATTGCAAAATATTATTCATTACATATTGCAAAATATTATATATGACATATTGCAAAATATTAGTCATGACATATTGCAAAATATTTTTCATGACATATTGCAAAATATTAGTCATGACATATTGCAAAATATTATTCATTAAATATTGCAAAATATTATTCATTACATATTGCAAAATATTAGTCATTACATATTGCAAAATATTATTCATTACATATTGCAAAATATTATTCATGACAAATTGAAAAATATTATTCATTACATATTGCAAAATATTATTCATGACATATTGCAAAATATTAGTCATGACATATTGCAAAATATTATTCATTAAATATTGCAAAATATTATTCATGACAAATTTCAAAATATTATTCATTACATATTGACAAAATATTATTCATGACAAATTGCAAAATATTATCAATGACATTGATTGCAGAATAATATTCATTACATATTGCAAAATATTATTCATGACATATTGCAAAATATTATTCATTACAAATTGCAAAATATTATTCATTACATATTGTAAAATATTATTCATGACATATTGCAAAATATATTCATGACATATTGCAAAATATTATTCATAACATATTGCAAAATAATGTTCATGACATATTGCAAAATACTATTCATGCCATATTGCAAAATATTGTTCATGACATATTGCAAAATATTATTCATTACATATTGCAAAATATTATTCATGACATATTGCAAATATTATTTATGAAATATTGCAAAATATTATTCATTGCATATTGCAAAATATTATTAATGACAAATTGCAAAATATTATTCATGACAAATCGCAAAATATTATTCATGACATATTGCAAAATATTATTCATGACAAATTTCAAAATATTATTCATTACATATTGACAAAATATTATTCATGACAAATTGCAAAATATTATTCATGACATGGATTGCAGAATAATATTCATGACATATTGGAAAATATTATTCATGACATATTGCAAAATATAATTCATTACAAATTGCAAAATATCATTCATTACGTATTGCAAAATATAATTTATTACATATTGCAAAATATTATGCATGACATATTGCAAAATATTATTCATAACATATTGCAAAATATTATTCATGACATATTGCAAAATACTATTTATGACATATTGCAAAATATTGTGCATGACATATTGCAAAATATTATTCATTACATATTGCAAAATATTATTCATGACATAATCCAAAATATTATTCATTACAAATTGCAAAATATTATTCATGACATATTGCAAAATACTATTCATGACATATTGCAAAATATTATTCATGACATATTGCAAAATTTTATTCATGACAAATTGCAAAATATTATTCATTACATATTGCAAAATATTATTCATGACAAATTGAAAAATATTATTCATGACAAATTGCAAAATATTATTCATGACAAATTGCAAAATATTATTCATGACATATCGCAAAATATTATTCATGATATATTGCAAAATATTATTCATGACATATTGTAAAATATTATTCATGACATATTGCAAAATATTATTCAGGACAAATTGCAAAATATTGTTCATGACATATTGCAAACTATTATTCATGACATATTGCAAAATATTATTCATTACCAATTGCAAAATATAATTCATGACAAATTGCCAAATATTATTCATCACAAATTACAAAATATTATTCCTTACAAATTGCAAAATATTATTCATTATAAATTGCAAAATATTATTCATGACATATTGCAAAATATTATTCATTACAAATTGCAAAATATTATTCATGACATATTGCAAAATATTATTCATTACAAATTGCAAAATATTATTCATTACAAATTGCAAAATATTATTCATGACATATTGCAAAATATTATTTATTACAAATTGCCAAATTTTATTCATGACATATTGCAAAATATTATTCATGACATATTGCAAAATATGATTCATTACAAATTGCAAAATATTATTCATTACAAATTGCAAAATATTATTCATGACATATTGCAAAATATTATTCATGACATAGTGCAAAATGTTATTCATGAAAAATTGCAAAATATTATTCATTACATATTGCAAAATATTATTCATTACATATTGCAAAATATTATTAATGAAAAATTGCAAAATATTATTCATGACAAATTGCAAAATATTATTCATGACATATTGCAAAATATTATTCATGACATATTGCAAAATACTTTTCATGACATATTGCAAAATATTATTCATGACATATTGCAAAATTTTATTCATGACAAATTGCAAAATATTATTCATTACATATTGCAAAATATTATTCATGACAAATTGCAAAATATTATTCATTACATATTGCAAAATATTATTCATTACATATTGCAAAATATTATTCATGACAAATTGCAAAATATTATTCATTACATATTGCAAAATATTATTCATTACATATTGCAAAATTTTATTCATGACAAATTGCAAAATATTATTCATTACATATTGCAAAATATTATCCATGACAAATTGAACAATATTATTCATTACATATTGCAAAATATTATTCATGACATATTGCAAAATATTAGTCATGACATATTGCAAAATATTATTCATTAAATATTGCAAAATATTATTCATTACATATTGCAAAATATTAGTCATTACATATTGCAAAATATTATTTATTACATATTGCAAAATATTATTCATGACAAATTGAAAAATATTATTCATTACATATTGCAAAATATTATTCATGACATATTGCAAAATATTAGTCATGACATATTGCAAAATATTATTCATTACATATTGCAAAATATTATTCATGACATATTGCAAAATATTAGTCATGACATATTGCAAAATATTATTCATGACATATTGCAAAATATTATTCATGACAAATTGAAAAATATTATTCATTACATATTGCAAAATATTATTCATGACATATTGCAAAATATTATTAATTAAATATTGCAAAATATTATTCATTAAATATTGCAAAATATTATTCATGACAAATTTCAAAATATTATTCATTACATATTGACAAAATATTATTCATGACAAATTGCAAAATATTATTCATGACATGGATTGCAGAATAATATTCATTACATATTGCAAAATATTATTCATGACATATTGCAAAATATTATTCATTACAAATTGCAAAATATTATTCATTACATATTGTAAAATATTATTCATGACATATTGCAAAATATATTCATGACATATTGCAAAATATTATTCATAACATATTGCAAAATAATGTTCATGACATATTGCAAAATACTATTCATGCCATATTGCAAAATATTGTTCATGACATATTGCAAAATATTATTCATTACATATTGCAAAATATTATTCATGACATATTGCAAAATATTATTTATGACATATTGCAAAATATTATTCATTACATATTGCAAAATATTATTAATGACAAATTGCAAAATATTATTCATGACAAATTGCAAAATATTATTCATGACATATTGCAAAATATTATTCATGACAAATTTCAAAATATTATTCATTACATATTGACAAAATATTATTCATGACAAATTGCAAAATATTATTCATGACATGGATTGCAGAATAATATTCATGACATATTGGAAAATATTATTCATGACATATTGCAAAATATAATTCATTACAAATTGCAAAATATCATTCATTACGTATTGCAAAATATTATTCATTACATATTGCAAAATATTATGCATGACATATTGCAAAATATTATTCATAACATATTGCAAAATATTATTCATGACATATTGCAAAATACTATTTATGACATATTGCAAAATATTGTGCATGACATATTGCAAAATATTATTCATTACATATTGCAAAATATTGTTCATGACATAATCCAAAATATTATTCATTACAAATTGCAAAATATTATTCATGACATATTGCAAAATACTATTCATGACATATTGCAAAATATTATTCATGACATATTGCAAAATGTTATTCATGACAAATTGCAAAATATTATTCATTACATATTGCAAAATATTATTCATGACAAATTGAAAAATATTATTCATGACAAATTGCAAAATATTATTCATGACAAATTGCAAAATATTATTCATGACATATTGCAAAATATTATTCATGATATATTGCAAAATATTATTCATGACATATTGTAAAATATTATTCATGACATATTGCAAAATATTATTCATGACAAATTGCAAAATATTGTTCATGACATATTGCAAAATATTATTCATGACATATTGCAAAATATTATTCATTACCAATTGCAAAATATAATTCATGACAAATTGCCAAATATTATTCATCACAAATTACAAAATATTATTCATTACAAATTTCAAAATATTATGCATTACAAATTGCAACATATTATTCATTACATATTTCAAAATATTATTCATGACATATTGCAAAATATTATTCATGACATATTGAAAAATATTATTCATAACATATTGCAAAATATTATTCATTACAAATTGCGAAATATAATACATGACAAATTGCAAAATAATATTCATTACAAATTGCAAAATATTATTCATGACATATTGCAAAATACTATTCAAGAAATATTGCAAAATATTATTCATGACAAATTGCAAAATATTATTCATGACAAATTGAAAAACATTATTCATGACACATTGCAAAATATTATTCATGACATATTGCAAAATATTATTCATTACAAATTGCAAAATATTATTCATGACAAATTGCAAAAAATTATTCATGACATATTGAAAAATATTATTCATTATATATTGTAAAATATTATTCATGACAAATTGCAAAATATTATTCATGGCATATTGCAAAATATTATTCATGACATATTGCAAAATATTATTCATGACATATTGCCAAATATTATTCATGAAAAATTGCAAAATATTATTCATGACATATTGCAAAATATTATTCATTACATATTGCAAAATATTATTCATGACATATTGCAAAATATTATTCATTACAAATTGCAAAATATTATTCATGACATATTGCAAAATATTATTCATTACATATTGAAAAATATTATTCATGACATATTGCAAAATATATTCATGACATATTGCAAAATATTATTCATAACATATTGCAAAATAATGTTCATGACATATTGCAAAATACTATTCATGCCATATTGCAAAATATTGTTCATGACATATTGCAAAATATTATTCATTACATATTGCAAAATATTTTTCATGACATATTGCAAAATATTATTTATGACATATTGCAAAATATTATTCATTACATATTGCAAAATATTATTAATGACAAATTGCAAAATATTATTCATGACAAATTGCAAAATATTATTCATGACATATTGCAAAATATTATTCATGACAAATTTCAAAATATTATTCATTACATATTGACAAAATATTATTCATGACAAATTGCAAAATATTATTCATGACATGGATTGCAGAATAATATTCATGACATATTGGAAAATATTATTCATGACATATTGCAAAATATAATTCATTACAAATTGCAAAATATCATTCATTACGTATTGCAAAATATTATTCATTACATATTGCAAAATATTATGCATGACATATTGCAAAATATTATTCATAACATATTGCAAAATATTATTCATGACATATTGCAAAATACTATGTATGACATATTGCAAAATATTGTGCATGACATATTGCAAAATATTATTCATTACATATTGCAAAATATTGTTCATGACATAATCCAAAATATTATTCATTACAAATTGCAAAATATTATTCATGACATATTGCAAAATACTATTCATGACATATTGCAAAATATTATTAATGACATACTGCAAAATGTTATTCATGACAAATTGCAAAATATTATTCATTACATATTGCAAAATATTATTCATGACAAATTGAAAAATATTATTCATGACAAATTGCAAAATATTATTCATGACAAATTGCAAAATATTATTCATGACATATTGCAAAATATTATTCATGATATATTGCAAAATATTATTCATGACATATTGTAAAATATTATTCATGACATATTGCAAAATATTATTCATGACAAATTGCAAAATATTGTTCATGACATATTGCAAAATATTATTCATGACATATTGCAAAATATTATTCATTACCAATTGCAAAATATAATTCATGACAAATTGCCAAATATTATTCATCACAAATTACAAAATATTATTCATTACAAATTTCAAAATATTATGCATTACAAATTGCAACATATTATTCATTACATATTTCAAAATATTATTCATGACATATTGCAAAATATTATTCATGACATTTTGAAAAATATTATTCATAACATATTGCAAAATATTATTCATTACAAATTGCGAAATATAATACATGACAAATTGCAAAATAATATTCATTACAAATTGCAAAATATTATTCATGACATATTGCAAAATACTATTCAAGAAATATTGCAAAATATTATTCATGACAAATTGCAAAATATTATTCATGACAAATTGAAAAACATTATTCATGACACATTGCAAAATATTATTCATGACATATTGCAAAATATTATTCATTACAAATTGCAAAATATTATTCATGACAAATTGCAAAAAATTATTCATGACATATTGAAAAATATTATTCATTATATATTGTAAAATATTATTCATGACAAATTGCAAAATATTATTCATGGCATATTGCAAAATATTATTCATGACATATTGCAAAATATTATTCATGACATATTGCCAAATATTATTCATGAAAAATTGCAAAATATTATTCATGACATATTGCAAAATATTATTCATTACATATTGCAAAATATTATTCATGACATATTGCAAAATATTATTCATTACAAATTGCAAAATATTATTCATGACATATTGCAAAATATTATTCATGAAATATTGCAAAATATTATGCATGACATATTGCAAAATATTATTCATGAAAAATTGCAAAATATTATGCATGAAAATTTGCAAAACATTATTCATGACATATTGCAAAATATTATTCATTACATATTGCAAAATATTATTCATGACAAATTGCAAAATATTATTCATGACATATTGCAAAATACTCTTAATGACATATTGCAAAATATTATTCATGACATATTGCAAAATACTATTCATGACATATTGCAAAATATTATTCATGACATATTGCAAAATATTATTCATGACAAATTGCAAAATATTATTCATTACATATTGCCAAATATTATTCATGACATATTGCACAATATTATTCATGACATATTGCAAAATATTATTCATGACATATTGCAAAATATTATTCATGACATATTGCAAAATACTATTCATGACATATTGCAAAATATTATTCATTACATATTGCAAAAAATTATTCATGACAAATTGAAAAATATTATTCATGAAATATTGCAAAATATTATTCATTACATATTGCAAAATATTATTCATGACAAATTGCAAAATATTATTCATTACATATTGCAAAATTTTCTTCATGACAAATTGCAAAATATTATTCATGACATATTGCAAAATATTATTCATGACATATTGCAAAATATTATTCATGACAAATTGCATAATATTATTCATGACATATTGCAAAATATTATTCATTACAAATTGCAAAATATTATTTATTATAAATTGCAAAATAGTATTACTTACATATTGCAAAATATTATTCATGACATATTGCAAAATATTATTCATTACAAATTGAAAAATATTATTCATGACATATTGAAAAATATTATTCATTACAAATTTAAAAATATTATTCATTACAAATTGAAAAATATTATTCATGACATATTGCAAAATATTATGCATTACAAATTGCAAAATATTATTCATGACATATTGCAAAATATTATTCATTACAAATTGCAAAATATTATTCATTACAAATTGCAAAATATTATTCATGACATATTGAAAAATATTATTCATTACAAATTGCCAAATTTTATTCATGATATATTGCAAAATATTATTCATGACATATTGAAAAATATTATTCATTACAAATTGCAAAATATTATTCATTACAAATTGCAAAATATTATTCATGACATATTGAAAAATATTATTCATGACATATTGCAAAATGTTATTCATGAAAAATTGCAAAATATTATTCATGACATATTGCAAAATATTATTCATTACATATTGCAAAATATTATTCATGACAAATTGCAAAATATTATTCATGACAAATTGCAAAATATTATTAATGAAATATTGAAAAATATTATTCATGACATATTGCAAAATACTATTCATGACATATTGCAAAATATTATTCATGATATATTGCAAAATTTTATTCATGGCAAATTGCAAAATATTATTCATTACATATTGCAAAATATTATTCATGACATATTGAAAAATATTATTCATTACATATTGCAAAATATTATTCATGACATATTGCAAAATATTATTCATGACATATTGCAAAATATTATTCATTAAATATTGCAAAATATTATTCATGACAAATTTAAAATATTATTCATTACATATTGACAAAATATTATTCATGACAAATTGCAAAATATTATTCATTACATGGATTGCAAAATAATATTCATGACATATTGCAAAATATTAGTCATGACATATTGCAAGATATTATTCATGACATATTGCAAAATATTATTCATGACATATTGCAAAATATTATCTATTACAAATTGCAAAATATAATACATGACAAATTGCAAAATATTATTAATTACAAATTGCAAAATATTATTCATGACATATTGCAAAATACTATTCATGAAATATTGCAAAATATTATTCATGACAAATTGCAAAATATTATTCATGACAAATTGAAAAACATTATTCATGACACATTGCAAAATGTTATTCATGACATATTGCAAAATATTATTCATTACAAATTGCAAAATATTATTAATGACAAATTGCAAAATATTATTCATGACATATTGCAAAATATTATTCATTATATATTGCAAAATATTATTCATTACATATTGCAAAATATTATTCATGGCATATTGCAAAATACTATTCATGACATATTGCAAAATTGTATTCATGACAAATTGCAAAATATAATTCATGACATATTGCAAAATATTATTTATGACATATTGCAAAATACTATTCATGACATATTGCAAAATACTATTCATGACATATTGCAAAATATTATTCATTACATATTGCAAAATATTATTCATTACATATTGCAAAATATTGTTCATGAAATATTGCAAAATATTATTCATGACAAATTGCAAAATATTATTCATTACATATTGCAAAATATTATTCATGACAAATTGCAAAATATTATTACAGAAATATTGCAAAATATTTTTAATTACATATTGCAAAATATTATTCATGACAAATTGCAAAATATTATTCATTACATATTGCAAAATATTATTCATGACATATTGCAAAATATTATTCATTACAAATTGCAAAATATTATTCATGACATATTGCAAAATATTATTCATGACAAATTGCAAAATATTATTCATGACATATTGCTAAATATTATTCATTACAAATTGCAAAATATTATTTATTATAAATTGCAAAATATTATTCATGACATATTGCACAATATTATTCATGACATATTGCAAAATATTATTCATTACAAATTGCAAAATATTATACATGACATATTGAAAAATATTATTCCTTACAAATTGCAAAATATTATTCATTATAAATTGCAAAATATTATTCATGACATATTGCAAAATATTATTCATTACAAATTGCAAAATATTATTCATGACATATTGCAAAATATTATTCATTACAAATTGCAAAATATTATTCATTACAAATTGCAAAATATTATTCATGACATATTGCAAAATAATATTTATTACAAATAGCCAAATTTTATTCATGACATATTGCAAAATATTTTTCATGACATATTGCAAAATATGATTCATTACAAATTGCAAAATATTTTTCATTACAAATTGCAAAATATTATTCATGACATATTGCAAAATATTATTCATGACATAGTGCAAAATGTTATTCATGAAAAATTACAAAATATTATTCATTACATATTGCAAAATATTATTCATTACATATTGCAAAATATTATTAATGAAAAATTGCAAAATATTATTCATGACAAATTGCAAAATATTATTCATAACATATTGCAAAATATTATTCATGACAAATTGCAAAATACTATTCATGACATATTGCAAAATATTATTCATGACATATTGCAAAATTTTATTCATGACAAATTGCAAAATATTATTCATTACATATTGCAAAATATTATTCATGACAAATTGCAAAATATTATTCATTACATATTGCAAAATATTATTCATTACATATTGCAAAATATTATTCATGACAAATTGCAAAATATTATTCATTACATATTGCAAAATATTATTCATTACATATTGCAAAATTTTATTCATGACAAATTGCAAAATATTATTCATTACATATTGCAAAATATTATTCATAACAAATTGAACAATATTATTCATTACATATTGCAAAATATTATTCATGACATATTGCAAAATATTAGTCATGACATATTGCAAAATATTATTCATTAAATATTGCAAAATATTATTCATTACATATTGCAAAATATTAGTCATTACATATTGCAAAATATTATTTATTACATATTGCAAACTATTATTCATGACAAATTGAAAAATATTATTCATTACATATTGCAAAATATTATTCATGACATATTGCAAAATATTAGTCATGACATATTGCAAAATATTATTCATTACATATTGCAAAATATTATTCATGACATATTGCAAAATATTAGTCATGACATATTGCAAAATATTATTCATGACATATTGCAAAATATTAGTCATGACATATTGCAAAATATTATTCATTAAATATTGCAAAATATTATTCATTACATATTGCAAAATATTAGTCATTACATATTGCAAAATATTATTCATTACATATTGCAAAATATTATTCATGACAAATTGAAAAATATTATTCATTACATATTGCAAAATATTATTCATGACATATTGCAAAATATTAGTCATGACATATTGCAAAATATTATTCATTAAATATTGCAAAATATTATTCATGACAAATTTCAAAATATTATTCATTACATATTGACAAAATATTATTCATGACAAATTGCAAAATATTATTCATGACATTGATTGCAGAATAATATTCATTACATATTGCAAAATATTATTCATGACATATTGCAAAATATTATTCATTACAAATTGCAAAATATTATTCATTACATATTGTAAAATATTATTCATGACATATTGCAAAATATATTCATGACATATTGCAAAATATTATTCATAACATATTGCAAAATAATGTTCATGACATATTGCAAAATACTATTCATGCCATATTGCAAAATATTGTTAATGACATATTGCAAAATATTATTCATTACATATTGCAAAATATTATTCATGACATATTGCAAAATATTATTTATGACATATTGCAAAATATTATTCATTACATATTGCAAAATATTATTAATGACAAATTGCAAAATATTATTCATGACAAATTGCAAAATATTATTCATGACATATTGCAGAATATTATTCATGACAAATTTCAAAATATTATTCATTACATATTGACAAAATATTTTTCATGACAAATTGCAAAATATTATTCATGACATGGATTGCAGAATAATATTCATGACATATTGGAAAATATTATTCATGACATATTGCAAAATATAATTCATTACAAATTGCAAAATATCATTCATTACGTATTGCAAAATATTATTCAATTCATGGATTGCAAAATATTATTCATTACATATTGCAAAATATTATTCATAACATATTGCAAAATATTATTCATGACATATTGCAAAATACTATTTATGACATATTGCAAAATATTGTGCATGACATATTGCAAAATATTATTCATTACATATTGCAAAATATTATTCATGACATAATCCAAAATATTATTCATTACAAATTGCAAAATATTATTCATGACATATTGCAAAATACTATTCATGACATATTGCAAAATATTATTCATGACATATTGCAAAATTTTATTCATGACAAATTGCAAAATATTATTCATTACATATTGCAAAATATTATTCATGACAAATTGAAAAATATTATTCATGACAAATTGCAAAATATTATTCATGACAAATTGCAAAATATTATTCATGACATATTGCAAAATATTATTCATGATATATTGCAAAATATTATTCATGACATATTGTAAAATATTATTCATGACATATTGCAAAATATTATTCATGACAAATTGCAAAATATTGTTCATGACATATTGCAAAATATTATTCATGACATATTGCAAAATATTATTCATTACCAATTGCAAAATATAATTCAGGACAAATTGCCAAATATTATTCATCACAAATTACAAAATATTATTCATTACAAATTTCAAAATATTATGCATTACAAATTGCAACATATTATTCATTACATATTTCAAAATATTATTCATGACATATTGCAAAATATTATTCATGACATATTGAAAAATATTATTCATGACATATTGCAAAATATTATTCATTACAAATTGCGAAATATAATACATGACAAATTGCAAAATATTATTCATTACAAATTGCAAAATATTATTCATGACATATTGCAAAATACTATTCAAGAAATATTGCAAAATATTATTCATGACAAATTGCAAAATATTATTCATGACAAATTGAAATACATTATTCATGACACATTGCAAAATATTATTCATGACATATTGCAAAATATTATTCATTACAAATTGCAAAATATTATTCATGACAAATTGCAAAAAATTATTCATGACATATTGCAAAATATTATTCATTATATATTGTAAAATATTATTCATGACAAATTGCAAAATATTATTCATGGCATATTGCAAAATATTATTCATGACATATTGCAAAATATTATTCATGACATATTGCCAAATATTATTCATGAAAAATTGCAAAATATTATTCATGACATATTGCAAAATATTATTCATTACATATTGCAAAATATTATTCATGACATATTGCAAAATATTATTCATTACAAATTGCAAAATATTATTCATGACATATTGCAAAATATTATTCATAAAATATTGCAAAATATTATGCATGACATATTGCAAAATATTATTCATGAAAAATTGCAAAATATTATGCATGAAAATTTGCAAAACATTATTCATGACATATTGCAAAATATTATTCATTACATATTGCAAAATATTATTCATGACAAATTGCAAAATATTATTCATGACATATTGCAAAATACTCTTAATGACATATAGCAAAATATTATTAATGACATATTGCAAAATATTATTCATGACAAATTGCAAAATATTATTCATTACATATTGCCAAATATTATTCATGACATATTGCACAATATTATTCATGACAAATTGCAAAATATTATTCATGACATATTGCAAAATATTATTCATGACATATTGCAAAATACTATTCATGACATATTGCAAAATATTATTCATTACATATTGCAAAATATTATTCATGACAAATTGAAAAATATTATTCATGAAAAATTGCAAAATAATATTAATTACATATTGCAAAATATTATTCATTATATATTGTAAAATATTATTCATGACAAATTGCAAAATATTATTCATGACATATTGCAAAATATTATTCATGACATATAGCAAAATATTATTCATGACATATTGCCAAATATTATTCATGACATATTGCAAAATATTATTCATTACATATTGCAAAATATTATTCATGACATATTGCAAAATATTATTCATTACAAATTGCAAAATATTATTCATGACATATTGCAAAATATTATTCATGAAATATTGCAAAATATTATTCATGACATATTGCAAAATATTATTCATGACAAATTGCAAAATATTATTCATGAAAAATTGCAAAACATTATTCATGACATATTGCAAAATATTATTCATTACATATTGCAAACTATTATTCATGACAAATTGCAAAATATTATTCATGACATATTGCAAAATACTCTTAATGACATATTGCAAAATATTATTCATGACATATTGCAAAATACTATTCATGACATATTGCAAAATATTATTCATGACATATTGCAAAATATTATTCATGACAAATTGCAAAATATTATTCATTACCTATTGCCAAATATTATTCATGACATATTGCAAAATATTATTCATGACATATTGAAAAATACTATTCGTGACATATTGCAAAATATTATTCATGACATATTGCAAAATTTTATTCATGACAAATTGCAAAATATTATTCATTACATATTGCAAAATATTATTCATGACAAATTGCAAAATATTATTCATTACATATTGCAAAATATTATTCATGAATATTGCAAAATATTAGTAATGACATATTGCACAATCTTTATTCATAAAATATTGCAAAATATTATTAATGACAAATTTCAAAATAATTTTCATTACATATTGACAAAATATTATTCATTACAAATTGCAAAATATTATTCATGACATTGATTGCAGAATAATATTCATGACATATTGGAAAATATTATTCATGACATATTGCAAAATATAATTCATTACAAATTGCAAAATATTATTCATTATGTATTGCAAAAAATTATTCATTACATATTGCAAAATATTATTCATGACATATTGCAAAATATTATTCATAACATATTGCAAAATATTATTAATGACATATTGCAAAATACTATTCATGACATATTGCAAAATATTGTGCATGACATATTGCAAAATATTATTCATTACATATTGCAAAATATTATTCATGACATAATCCAAAATATTATTCATTACAAATTGCAAAATATTATTCATGACATATTGCAAAATACTATTCATGACATATTGCAAAATATTATTCATGACATATTGCAAAATTTTATTCATGACAAATTGCAAAATATTATTCATTACATATTGCAAAATATTATTCATGACAAATTGAAAAATATTATTCATGACAAATTGCAAAATATTAGTCATGACAAATTGCAAAATATTATTCATGACATATTGCAAAATATTATTCATGATATATTGCAAAATATTATTCATGACATATTGTAAAATATTATTCATGACATATTGCAAAATATTATTCATGACAAATTGCAAAATATTATTCATGACATATTGCAAACTATTATTCATGACATATTGCAAAATATTATTCATTACCAATTGCAAAATATAATTCATGACAAATTGCAAAATATTATTCATTACAAATAACAAAATATTATTCATTACAAATTTCAAAATATTATGCATTACAAATTGCAACATATTATTCATTACATATTTCAAAATATTATTCATGACATATTGCAAAATATTATTCATGACATATTGAAAAATATTATTCATGACATATTGCAAAATATTATTCATTACAAATTGCGAAATATAATACATGACAAATTGCAAAATATTATTCATTACAAATTGCAAAATATTATTCATGACATATTGCAAAATACTATTCAAGAAATATTGCAAAATATTATTCATGACAAATTGCAAAATATTATTCATGACAAATTGAAACACATTATTCATGACACATTGCAAAATATTATTCATTACAAATTGCAAAATATTTTTCATGACAAATTGCAAAATATTATTCATGACATATTGCAAAATATTATTCATTATATATTGAAAAATATTATTCATGACAAATTGCAAAATATTATTCATGACATATTGCAAAATATTATTCATGACATATTGCAAAATATTATTCATGACATATTGCCAAATATTATTCATGACAAATTGCAACATATTATTCATGACATATTGCAAAATATTATTCATTAAATATTGCAAAGTATTATTCATGACATATTGCAAAATATTATTCATTACAAATTGCAAAATATTATTTATGAAATATTGAAAATATTATTCATGACATATTGCAAAATATTATTCATCGCATATTGCAAAATATTATTCATGACATATTGCAAAATATTATTCATGACATATTGCCAAATATTATTCATGAAAAATTGCAAAATATTATTCATGACATATTGCAAAATATTATTCATTACATATTGCAAAATATTATTCATGACATATTGCAAAATATTATTCATTACAAATTGCAAAATATTATTCATGACATATTGCAAAATATTATTCATGAAATATTGCAAAATATTATGCATGACATATTGCAAAATATTATTCATGAAAAATTGCAAAATATTATGCATGAAAATTTGCAAAACATTATTCATGACATATTGCAAAATATTATTCATTACATATTGCAAAATATTATTCATGACAAATTGCAAAATATTATTCATGACATATTGCAAAATACTCTTAATGACATATTGCAAAATATTATTCATGACATATTGCAAAATATTATTCATGACAAATTGCAAAATATTATTCATTACATATTGCCAAATATTATTCATGACATATTGCACAATATTATTCATGACAAATTGCAAAATATTATTCATGACATATTGCAAAATATTATTCATGACATATTGCAAAATACTATTCATGACATATTGCAAAATATTATTCATTACATATTGCAAAATATTATTCATGACAAATTGAAAAATATTATTCATGAAAAATTGCAAAATAATATTAATTACATATTGCAAAATATTATTCATTATATATTGTAAAATATTATTCATGACAAATTGCAAAATATTATTCATGACATATTGCAAAATATTATTCATGACATATAGCAAAATATTATTCATGACATATTGCCAAATATTATTCATGACATATTGCAAAATATTATTCATTACATATTGCAAAATATTATTCATGAAATATTGCAAAATATTATTCATTACAAATTGCAAAATATTATTCATGACATATTGCAAAATATTATTCATGAAATATTGCAAAATATTATTCATTACATATTGCAAAATATTATTCATGACAAATTGCAAAATATTATTCATGAAAAATTGCAAAACATTATTCATGACATATTGCAAAATATTATTCATTACATATTGCAAACTATTATTCATGACAAATTGCAAAATATTATTCATGACATATTGCAAAATACTCTTAATGACATATTGCAAAATATTATTCATGACATATTGCAAAATACTATTCATGACATATTGCAAAATATTATTCATGACATATTGCAAAATATTATTCATGACAAATTGCAAAATAATATTCATTACCTATTGCCAAATATTATTCATGACATATTGCAAAATATTATTCATGACATATTGAAAAATACTATTCGTGACATATTGCAAAATATTATTCATGACATATTGCAAAATTTTATTCATGACAAATTGCAAAATATTATTCATTACATATTGCAAAATATTATTCATGACAAATTGCAAAATATTATTCATTACATATTGCAAAATATTATTCATGAATATTGCAAAATATTAGTAATGACATATTACAAAATCTTTATTCATAAAATATTGCAAAATATTATTCATGACAAATTTCAAAATAATTTTCATTACATATTGACAAAATATTATTCATTACAAATTGCAAAATATTATTCATGACATTGATTGCAGAATAATATTCATGACATATTGGAAAATATTATTCATGACATATTGCAAAATATTATTCATGATATATTGCAAAATATTATTCATAACATATTGCAAAATATTATTAATGACATATTGCAAAATACTATTCATGACATATTGCAAAATATTGTGCATGACATATTGCAAAATATTATTCATTACATATTGCAAAATATTATTCATGACATAATCCAAAATATTATTCATTACAAATTGCAAAATATTATTCATGACATATTGCAAAATACTATTCATGACATATTGCAAAATATTATTCATGACATATTGCAAAATTTTATTCATGACAAATTGCAAAATATTATTCATTACATATTGCAAAATATTATTCATGACAAATTGAAAAATATTATTCATGACAAATTGCAAAATATTAGTCATGACAAATTGCAAAATATTATTCATGACATATTGCAAAATATTATTCATGATATATTGCAAAATATTATTCATGACATATTGTAAAATATTATTCATGACATATTGCAAAATATTATTCATGACAAATTGCAAAATATTATTCATGACATATTGCAAACTATTATTCATGACATATTGCAAAATATTATTCATTACCAATTGCAAAATATAATTCATGACAAATTGCAAAATATTATTCATTACAAATTACAAAATATTATTCATTACAAATTTCAAAATATTATGCATTAAAAATTGCAACATATTATTCATTACATATTTCAAAATATTATTCATGACATATTGGAAAATATTATTCATGACATATTGAAAAATATTATTCATGACATATTGCAAAATATTATTCATTACAAATTGCGAAATATAATACATGACAAATTGCAAAATATTATTCATTACAAATTGCAAAATATTATTCATGACATATTGCAAAATACTATTCAAGAAATATTGCAAAATATTATTCATGACAAATTGCAAAATATTATTCATGACAAATTGAAACACATTATTCATGACACATTGCAAAATATTATTCATTACAAATTGCAAAATATTATTCATGACAAATTGCAAAATATTATTCATGACATATTGCAAAATATTATTCATTATATATTGAAAAATATTATTCATGACAAATTGCAAAATATTATTCATGACATATTGCAAAATATTATTCATGACATATTGCAAAATATTATTCATGACATATTGCCAAATATTATTCATGACAAATTGCAACATATTATTCATGACATATTGCAAAATATTATTCATTAAATATTGCAAAATATTATTCATGACATATTGCAAAATATTATTCATTACAAATTGCAAAATATTATTCATGACATATTGCAAAATATTATTCATGAAATATTGCAAAATATTATTCATGACATATTGCAAAATATTATTCATGACAAATTGCAAAATATTATTCATGAAAAATTGCAAAACATTATTCATGACATATTGCAAAATATTATTAATGACATATTGCAAAATATTATTCATGACAAATTGCAAAATATTATGCATGACATATTGCAAAATACTCTTAATGACATATTGCAAAATATTATTCATGACATATTGCAAAATACTATTCATGACATATTGCAAAATATTGTTCATGACATATTGCAAAATATTATTCATGACAAATTGCAAAATATTATTCATTACATATTGCCAAATATTATTCATGACATATTGCACAATATTATTCATGACAAATTGCAAAATATGATTCATGACATATTGCAAAATATTATTCATGACATATTGCAAAATACTATTCATGACATATTGCAAAATATTATTCATTACATATTGCAAATTATTATTCATAACAAATTGCAAAATATTATTCATGAAATATTGCAAAATATTATGCATGACATATTGCAAAATATTATTCATGAAAAATTGCAAAATATTATTCATGACAAATTGCAAAACATTATTCATGACATATTGACAAATATTATTCATTACATATTGCAAAATATTATTCATGACAAATTGCAAAATATTATTCATGACATATTGCAAAATACTCTTAATGACATATTGCAAAATATTATTCATGACATATTGCAAAATATTATTCATGACAAATTGCAAAATATTGTTCATTACATATTGCCAAATATTATTCATGACATATTGCACAATATTATTCATGACAAATTGCAAAATATTATTCATGACATATTGCAAAATATTATTCATGACATATTGCAAAATACTATTCATGACATATTGCAAAATATTATTCATTACATATTGCAAAATATTATTCATGAAAAATTGAAAAATATTATTCATGAAAAATTGCAAAATATTATTAATTACATATTGCAAAATATTATTCATTATATATTGTAAAATATTATTCATGACGAATTGCAAAATATTATTCATGACATATTGCAAAATATTATTCATGACATATAGCAAAATATTATTCATGACATATTGCCAAATATTATTCATGAAAAATTGCAAAATATTATTCATGACATATTGCAAAATATTATTCATTACATATTGCAAAATATTATTCATGACATATTGAAAAATATTATTCATTACAAATTGCAAAATATTATTCATGACATATTGCAAAATATTATTCATGAAATATTGCAAAATATTATTCATGACATATTGCAAAATATTATTCATGACCAATTGCAAAATATTATTCATGAAAAATTGCAAAACATTATTCATGACATATTGCAAAATATTATTCATTACATATTGCAAACTATTATTCATGACAAATTGCAAAATATTATTCATGACATATTGCAAAATACTCTTAATGACATATTGCAAAATATTATTCATGACATATTGCAAAATACTATTCATGACATATTGCAAAATATTATTCATGACATATTGCCAAATATTATTCATGACATATTGCAAAATATTATTCATGACATATTGAAAAATACTATTCATGACATATTGCAAAATATTATTCATAACATATTGCAAAATTTTATTCATGACAAATTGCAAAATATTATTCATTACATATTGCAAAATATTATGCATGACAAATTGCAAAATATTATTCATTACATATTGCAAAATATTATTCATGAATATTGCAAAATATTAGTAATGACATATGGCAAAATCTTTATTCATAAAATATTGCAAAATATTATTCATGACAAATTTCAAAATATTATTCATTACATATTGACAAAATATTATTCATTACAAATTGCAAAATATTATTCATGACATTGATTGCAGAATAATATTCATGACATATTGGAAAATATTATTCATGACATATTGCAAAATATAATTCATTACAAATTGCAAAATATTATTCATTATGTATTGCAAAATATTATTCATTACATATTGCAAAATATTATTCATGACATATTGCAAAATATTATTCATAACATATTGCAAAATATTATTAATGACATATTGCAAAATACTATACATGACATATTGCAAAATATTGTGCATGACATATTGCAAAATATTATTCATTACATATTGCAAAATATTATTCATGACATAATCCAAAATATTATTCATTACCAATTGCAAAATATTATTCATGACATATTGCAAAATACTATTCATGACATATTGCAAAATATTATTCATGACATATTGCAAAATTTTATTCATGACAAATTGCAAAATATTATTCATTACATATTGCAAAATATTATTCATGACAAATCGAAAAATATTATTCATGACAAATTGCAAAATATTAGTCATGACAAATTGCAAAATATTATTCATGACATATTGCAAAATATTATTCATGATATATTGCAAAATATTATTAATGACATATTGTAAAATATTATTCATGACATATTGCAAAATATTATTCATGACAAATTGCAAAATATTATTCATGACATATTGCAAACTATTATTCATGACATATTGCAAAATATTATTCATTACCAATTGCAAAATATAATTCATGACAAATTGCAAAATATTATTCATTACAAATTACAAAATATTATTCATTACAAATTTCAAAATATTATGCATTACAAATTGCAACATATTATTCATTACCTATTTCAAAATATTATTCATGACATATTGCAAAATATTATTCATGACATATTGAAAAATATTATTCATGACATATTGCAAAATATTATTCATTACAAATTGCGAAATATAATACATGACAAATTGCAAAATATTATTCATTACAAATTGCAAAATATTATTCATGACATATTGCAAAATACTATTCAAGAAATATTGCAAAATATTATTCATGACAAATTGCAAAATATTATTCATGACAAATTGAAAAACATTATTCATGACACATTGCAAAATATTATTCATTACAAATTGCAAAATATTATTCATGACAAATTGCAAAATATTATTCATGACATATTGCAAAATATTATTCATTATATATTGTAAAATATTATTCATGACAAATTGCAAAATATTATTCATGACATATTGCAAAATATTATTCATGACATATTGCAAAATATTATTCATGACATATTGCCAAATATTATTCATGACTAATTGCAACATATTATTCATGACATATTGCAAAATATTATTCATTAAATATTGCAAAATATTATTCATGACATATTGCAAAATATTATTCATTACAAATTGCAAAATATTATTCATGACATATTGCAAAATATTATTCATGAAATATTGCAAAATATTATTCATGACATATTGCAAAATATTATTCATGACAAATTGCAAAATATTATTCATGAAAAATTGCAAAACATTATTCATGACATATTGCAAAATATTATTCATTACATATTGCAAAATATTATTCATGAAAAATTGCAAAATATTATGCATGACATATTGCAAAATACTCTTAATGACATATTGCAAAATATTATTCATGACATATTGCAAAATACTATTCATGACATATTGCAAAATACTATTCATGACATATTGCAAAATATTATTCATGACAAATTGCAAAATATTATTCATTACATATTGCCAAATATTATTCATGACATATTGCACAATATTATTCATGACCAATTGCAAAATATTATTCATGACATATTGCAAAATATTATTCATGACATATTGCAAAATACTATTCATGACATATTGCAAAATATTATTCATTACATATTGCAAATTATTATTCATGACAAATTGCAAAATATTATTCATGAAAAATTGCAAAATATTATTAATAACATATTGCAAAATATTATTCATGACAAATTGCAAAATATTATTCATTACATATTGCAAAATATTATTCATGACAAATTGCAAAATATTATTCATGACATATTGCAAAATATTGTTCATGACATATTGCAAAATATTATTCATGACAAATTGCAAAATATTATTCATGACATATTGCAAAATATTATTCATTACAAATTGCAAAATATTATTTATTATAAATTGCAAAATATTATTCATTACATATTGCAAAATATTATTCATGACATATAGCAAAATATTATTCATTACAAATTGCAAAATATTATTCATGACATATTGAAAAATATTATTCATTACAAATTTCAAAATATTATTCATTACAAATTGCAAAATATTATTCATGACATATTGCAAAATATTATGCATTACAAATTGCAAAATATTATTCATGACATATTGCAAAATATTATTCATTACAAATTGCAAAATATTATTCATTACAAATTGCAAAATATTATTCATGACATATTGAAAGATATTATTCATTACAAATTGCCAAATTTTTTTCATGATATATTCCAAAATATTATTCATAACATATTGCAAAATATTATTCATTACAAATTGCAAAATATTATTCATTACAAATTGCAAACTATTATTCATGACATATTGCAAAATATTATTCATTACCAATTGCAAAATATAATTTATGACAAATTGCAAAATATTATTCATTACAAATTACAAAATATTATTCATTACAAATTTCAAAATATTATGCATTACAAATTGCAACATATTATTCATTACATATTTCAAAATATTATTCATGACATATTGCAAAATATTATTCATGACATATTGAAAAATATTATTCATGACATATTGCAAAATATTATTCATTACAAATTGCGAAATATAATACATGACAAATTGCAAAATATTATTCATTACAAATTGCAAAATATTATTCATGACATATTGCAAAATACTATTCAAGAAATATTGCAAAATATTATTCATGACAAATTGCAAAATATTATTCATGACAAATTGAAAAACATTATTCATGACACATTTCAAAATATTATTCATGACATATTGCAAAATATTATTCATTACAAATTGCAAAATATTATTCATGACAAATTGCAAAATATTATTCATGACATATTGCAAAATATTATTCATTATATATTGTAAAATATTATTCATGACAAATTGCAAAATATTATTCATGACATATTGCAAAATATTATTCATGACATATTGCAAAATATTATTCATGACATATTGCCAAATATTATTCATGAAAAATTGCAAAATATTATTCATGACATATTGCAAAATATTATTCATTAAATATTGCAAAATATTATTCATGACATATTGCAAAATATTATTCATTACAAATTGCAAAATATTATTCATGACATATTGCAAAATATTATTCATGAAATATTGCAAAATATTATTCATGACATATTGCAAAATATTATTCATGACAAATTGAAAAATATTATTCATGAAAAATTGCAAAACATTATTCATGACATATTGCAAAATATTATTCATTACATATTGCAAAATATTATTCATGACAAATTGCAAAATATTATTCATGACATATTGCAAAATACTCTTAATGACATATTGCAAAATATTATTCATGACATATTGCAAAATACTATTCATGACATATTGCAAAATATTGTTCATGACATATTGCAAAATATTATTCATGAAAAATTGCAAAATATTATTCATTACATATTGCCAAATATTATTCATGACATATTGCACAATAATGTTCATGACAAATTGCAAAATATTATTCATGACATATTGCAAAATATTATTCATGACATATTGCAAAATACTATTCATGACATATTTCAAAATATTATTCATTACATATTGCAAATTATTATTCATGACAAATTGCAAAATATTATTCATGAAAAATTGCAAAATATTATTAATTACATATTGCAAAATATCATTCATGACAAATTGCAAAATATTATTCATTACATATTGCAAAATATTATTCATGACAAATTGCAAAATACTATTCATGACATATTGCAAAATATTGTTCATGACATATTGCAAAATATTATTCATGACAAATTGCAAAATATTATTCATGACATATTGCAAAATATTATTCATTACAAATTGCAAAATATTATTTATTACATATTGCAAAATATTATTACTGACATATTGCAAAATATTATTCATGACATATTGCAAAATATTATTCATTACAAATTGCAAAATATTATTCATGACATATTGAAAAATATTATTCATTACAAATTTCAAAATATTATTCATTACAAATTGCAAAATATTATTCATGACATATTGCAAAATATTATGCATTACAAATTGCAAAATATTATTCATGACATATTGCAAAATATTATTCATTACAAATTGCAAAATATTATTCATTACAAATTGCAAAATATTATTCATGACATATTGAAAGATATTATTCATTACAAATTGCCAAATTTTTTGGATGATATATTGCAAAATATTATTCATAACATATTGTAAAATATTATTCATTACAAATTGCAAAATATTATTCATTACAAATTGCAAAATATTATTCATGACATATTGCAAAATATTATTCATGACATATTGCCAAATATTATTCATGAAAAATTGCAAAATATTATTCATGACATATTGCAAAATATTATTCATTAAATATTGCAAAATATTATTCATGACATATTGCAAAATATTATTCATTACAAATTGCAAAATATTATTCATGACATATTGCAAAATATTATTCATGAAATATTGCAAAATATTATTCATGACATATTGCAAAATATTATTCATGACAAATTGAAAAATATTATTCATGAAAAATTGCAAAACATTATTCATGACATATTGCAAAATATTATTCATTACATATTGCAAAATATTATTCATGACAAATTGCAAAATATTATTCATGACATATTGCAAAATACTCTTAATGACATATTGCAAAATATTATTCATGACATATTGCAAAATACTATTCATGACATATTGCAAAATATTGTTCATGACATATTGCAAAATATTATTCATGAAAAATTGCAAAATATTATTCATTACATATTGCCAAATATTATTCATGACATATTGCACAATAATGTTCATGACAAATTGCAAAATATTATTCATGACATATTGCAAAATATTATTCATGACATATTGCAAAATACTATTCATGACATATTTCAAAATATTATTCATTACATATTGCAAATTATTATTCATGACAAATTGCAAAATATTATTCATGAAAAATTGCAAAATATTATTAATTACATATTGCAAAATATCATTCATGACAAATTGCAAAATATTATTCATTACATATTGCAAAATATTATTCATGACAAATTGCAAAATACTATTCATGACATATTGCAAAATATTGTTCATGACATATTGCAAAATATTATTCATGACAAATTGCAAAATATTATTCATGACATATTGCAAAATATTATTCATTACAAATTGCAAAATATTATTTATTACATATTGCAAAATATTATTACTGACATATTGCAAAATATTATTCATGACATATTGCAAAATATTATTCATTACAAATTGCAAAATATTATTCATGACATATTGAAAAATATTATTCATTACAAATTTCAAAATATTATTCATTACAAATTGCAAAATATTATTCATGACATATTGCAAAATATTATGCATTACAAATTGCAAAATATTATTCATGACATATTGCAAAATATTATTCATTACAAATTGCAAAATATTATTCATTACAAATTGCAAAATATTATTCATGACATATTGAAAGATATTATTCATTACAAATTGCAAAATTTTTTGGATGATATATTGCAAAATATTATTCATAACATATTGTAAAATATTATTCATTACAAATTGCAAAATATTATTCATTACAAATTGCAAAATATTATTCATGACATATTGCAAAATATTATTCATGACATATTGCAAAATATTATTCATGACAAATTGCAAAATATTATTCATGACAAATTGCAAAATATTATTCATGAAATATTGAAAAATATTATTCATGACATATTGCAAAATACTATTCATGACATATTGCAAAATATTATTCATGATATATTGTAAAATTTTATTCATGACAAATTGCAAAATATTATTCATTACATATTGCAAAATATTATTCATGACAAATTGCAAAATATTATTCATTACATATTGCAAAATATTATTCATGACATATTGCAAAATATTATTCATGACATATTGCAAAATATTATTCATTAAATATTGCAAAATATTATTCATGACAAATTTCAAAATATTATTCATTACATATTGACAAAATATTATTCATGACAAATTGCAAAATATTATTCATGACATGGATTGCAAAATAATATTCATGACATATTGCAAAATATTAGTCATGACATATTGCAAGATATTATTCATGACATATTGCAAAATATTATTCATGACATATTGCAAAATGTTATTCATGACATATTGCAAAATATTATTCATTACAAATTGCAAAATATTATTCATGACAAATTGCAAAATATTATTCATGACATATTGCAAAATATTATTCATGACATATTGCAAAATATTATGCATGACATATTGCAAAATACTATTCATGACATATTGCAAAATATTGTTCATGACATATTGCAAAATATTATTCATTACATATTGCAAAATATTATTCATTACATATTGCAAAATATTATTCATGACATGGATTGCAAAATAATATTCATTATATATTGCAAAATATTATTCATTACATATTGCAAAATATTATTCATGGCATATTGCAAAATACTATTCATGACATATTGCAAAATTGTATTCATGACAAATTGCAAAATATCATTCATGACATATTGCAAAATATTATTTATGACATATTGCAAAATACTATTCATGACATATTGCAAAATACTATTCATGACATATTGCAAAATATTATTCATGAAATATTGCAAAATATTATTCATGACATATTGCAAAATATTATTCATGACAAATTGAAAAATATTATTCATGAAAAATTGCAAAACATTATTCATGACATATTGCAAAATATTATTCATTACATATAGCAAAATATTATTCATGACAAATTGCAAAATATTATGCATGACATATTGCAAAATACTTTTAATGACATATTGCAAAATATTATTCATGACATATTGCAAAATACTCTTCATGACATATTGCAAAATACTATTCATGACATATTGCAAAATATTATTCATGACAAATTGCAAAATATTATTCATTACATATTGCCAAATATTATTCATGACATATTGCACAATATTATTCATGACCAATTGCAAAATATTATTCATGACATATTGCAAAATATTATTCATGACATATTGCAAAATACTATTCATGACATATTGCAAAATATTATTCATTACATATTGCAAATTATTATTCATGACAAATTGCAAAATATAATTCATGAAAAATTGCAAAATATTATTAATTACATATTGCAAAATATTATTCATGAAAAATTGCAAAATATTATTCATTACATATTGCAAAATATTATTCATGACAAATTGCAAAATATTATTCATGACATATTGCAAAATATTGTTCATGACATATTGCAAAATATTATTCATGACAAATTGCAAAATATTATTCATGACATATTGCAAAATATTATTCATTACAAATTGCAAAATATTATTTATTATAAATTGAATATATTATTCATTACATATTGCAAAATATTATTCATGACATATAGCAAAATATTATTCATTACAAATTGCAAAATATTATTCATGACATATTGAAAAATATTATTCATTACAAATTTCAAAATATTATTCATTACAAATTGCAAAATATTATTCATGACATATTGCAAAATATTATGCATTACAAATTGCAAAATATTATTCATGACATATTGCAAAATATTGTTCATTACAAATTGCAAAATATTATTCATTACAAATTGCAAAATATTATTCATGACATATTGAAAGATATTATTCATTACAAATTGCCAAATTTTTTTCATGATATATTCCAAAATATTATTCATAACATATTGCAAAATATTATTCATTACAAATTGCAAAATATTATTCATTACAAATTGCAAACTATTATTCATGACATATTGCGAAATATTATTCATTACCAATTGCAAAATATAATTTATGACAAATTGCAAAATATTATTCATTACAAATTACAAAATATTATTCATTACAAATTTCAAAATATTATGCATTACAAATTGCAACATATTATTCATTACATATTTCAAAATATTATTCATGACATATTGCAAAATATTATTCATGACATATTGAAAAATATTATTCATGACATATTGCAAAATATTATTCATTACAAATTGCGAAATATAATACATGACAAATTGCAAAATATTATTCATTACAAATTGCAAAATATTATTCATTACAAATTGCAAAATATTATTCATGACAAATTGCAAAATATTATTCATGACATATTGCAAAATATTATTCATTATATATTGTAAAATATTATTCATGACAAGTTGCAAAATATTATTCATGACATATTGCAAAATATTATTCATGACATATTGCAAAATATTATTCATGACATATTGCCAAATATTATTCATGAAAAATTGCAAAATATTATTCATGACATATTGCAAAATATTATTCATTAAATATTGCAAAATATTATTCATGACATATTGCAAAATATTATTCATTACAAATTGCAAAATATTATTCATGACAAATTGCAAAATATTATTCATGAAATATTGCAAAATATTATTCATGACATATTGCAAAATATTATTCATGACAAATTGAAAAATATTATTCATGAAAAATTGCAAAACATTATTCATGACATATTGCAAAATATTATTCATTACATATTGCAAAATATTATTCATGACAAATTGCAAAATATTATTCATGACATATTGCAAAATACTCTTAATGACATATTGCAAAATATTATTCATGACATATTGCAAAATACTATTCATGACATATTGCAAAATATTGTTCATGACATATTGCAAAATATTATTCATGAAAAATTGCAAAATATTATTCATTACATATTGCCAAATATTATTCATGACATATTGCACAATAATGTTCATGACAAATTGCAAAATATTATTCATGACATATTGCAAAATATTATTCATGACATATTGCAAAATACTATTCATGACATATTTCAAAATATTATTCATTACATATTGCAAATTATTATTCATGACAAATTGCAAAATATTATTCATGAAAAATTGCAAAATATTATTAATTACATATTGCAAAATATCATTCATGACAAATTGCAAAATATTATTCATTACATATTGCAAAATATTATTCATGACAAATTGCAAAATACTATTCATGACATATTGCAAAATATTGTTCATGACATATTGCAAAATATTATTCATGACAAATTGCAAAATATTATTCATGACATATTGCAAAATATTATTCATTACAAATTGCAAAATATTATTTATTACATATTGCAAAATATTATTACTGACATATTGCAAAATATTATTCATGACATATTGCAAAATATTATTCATTACAAATTGCAAAATATTATTCATGACATATTGAAAAATATTATTCATTACAAATTTCAAAATATTATTCATTACAAATTGCAAAATATTATTCATGACATATTGCAAAATATTATGCATTACAAATTGCAAAATATTATTCATGACATATTGCAAAATATTATTCATTACAAATTGCAAAATATTATTCATTACAAATTGCAAAATATTATTCATGACATATTGAAAGATATTATTCATTACAAATTGCCAAATTTTTTGGATGATATATTGCAAAATATTATTCATAACATATTGTAAAATATTATTCATTACAAATTGCAAAATATTATTCATTACAAATTGCAAAATATTATTCATGACATATTGCAAAATATTATTCATGACATATTGCAAAATATTATTCATGACAAATTGCAAAATATTATTCATGACAAATTGCAAAATATTATTCATGAAATATTGAAAAATATTATTCATGACATATTGCAAAATACTATTCATGACATATTGCAAAATATTATTCATGATATATTGTAAAATTTTATTCATGACAAATTGCAAAATATTATTCATTACATATTGCAAAATATTATTCATGACAAATTGCAAAATATTATTCATTACATATTGCAAAATATTATTCATGACATATTGCAAAATATTATTCATGACATATTGCAAAATATTATTCATTAAATATTGCAAAATATTATTCATGACAAATTTCAAAATATTATTCATTACATATTGACAAAATATTATTCATGACAAATTGCAAAATATTATTCATGACATGGATTGCAAAATAATATTCATGACATATTGCAAAATATTAGTCATGACATATTGCAAGATATTATTCATGACATATTGCAAAATATTATTCATGACATATTGCAAAATGTTATTCATGACATATTGCAAAATATTATTCATTACAAATTGCAAAATATTATTCATGACAAATTGCAAAATATTATTCATGACATATTGCAAAATATTATTCATGACATATTGCAAAATATTATGCATGACATATTGCAAAATACTATTCATGACATATTGCAAAATATTGTTCATGACATATTGCAAAATATTATTCATTACATATTGCAAAATATTATTCATTACATATTGCAAAATATTATTCATGACATGGATTGCAAAATAATATTCATTATATATTGCAAAATATTATTCATTACATATTGCAAAATATTATTCATGGCATATTGCAAAATACTATTCATGACATATTGCAAAATTGTATTCATGACAAATTGCAAAATATCATTCATGACATATTGCAAAATATTATTTATGACATATTGCAAAATACTATTCATGACATATTGCAAAATACTATTCATGACATATTGCAAAATATTATTCATGAAATATTGCAAAATATTATTCATGACATATTGCAAAATATTATTCATGACAAATTGAAAAATATTATTCATGAAAAATTGCAAAACATTATTCATGACATATTGCAAAATATTATTCATTACATATTGCAAAATATTATTCATGACAAATTGCAAAATATTATGCATGACATATTGCAAAATACTCTTAATGACATATTGCAAAATATTATTCATGACATATTGAATAATACTCTTCATGACATATTGCAAAATACTATTCATGACATATTGCAAAATATTATTCATGACAAATTGCAAAATATTATTCATTACATATTGCCAAATATTATTCATGACATATTGCACAATATTATTCATGACCAATTGCAAAATATTATTCATGACATATTGCAAAATATTATTCATGACATATTGCAAAATACTATTCATGACATATTGCAAAATATTATTCATTACATATTGCAAATTATTATTCATGACAAATTGCAAAATATTATTCATGAAAAATTGCAAAATATTATTAATTACATATTGCAAAATATTATTCATGACAAATTGCAAAATATTATTCATTACATATTGCAAAATATTATTCATGACAAATTGCAAAATATTATTCATGACATATTGCAAAATATTGTTCATGACATATTGCAAAATATTATTCATGACAAATTGCAAAATATTATTCATGACATATTGCAAAATATTATTCATTACAAATTGCAAAATATTATTTATTATAAATTGCAAAATATTATTCATTACATATTGCAAAATATTATTCATGACATATAGCAAAATATTATTCATTACAAATTGCAAAATATTATTCATGACATATTGAAAAATATTATTCATTACAAATTTCAAAATATTATTCATTACAAATTGCAAAATATTATTCATGACATATTGCAAAATATTATGCATTACAAATTGCAAAATATTATTCATGACATATTGCAAAATATTGTTCATTACAAATTGCAAAATATTATTCATTACAAATTGCAAAATATTATTCATGACATATTGAAAGATATTATTCATTACAAATTGCCAAATTTTTTTCATGATATATTCCAAAATATTATTCATAACATATTGCAAAATATTATTCATTACAAATTGCAAAATATTATTCATTACAAATTGCAAACTATTATTCATGACATATTGCAAAATATTATTCATTACCAATTGCAAAATATAATTTATGACAAATTGCAAAATATTATTCATTACAAATTACAAAATATTATTCATTACAAATTTCAAAATATTATGCATTACAAATTGCAACATATTATTCATTACATATTTCAAAATATTATTCATGACATATTGCAAAATATTATTCATGACATATTGAAAAATATTATTCATGACATATTGCAAAATATTATTCATTACAAATTGCGAAATATAATACATGACAAATTGCAAAATATTATTCATTACAAATTGCAAAATATTATTCATGACATATTGCAAAATACTATTCAAGAAATATTGCAAAATATTATTCATGACAAATTGCAAAATATTATTCATGACAAATTTAAAAACATTATTCATGACACATTGCAAAATATTATTCATGACATATTGCAAAATATTATTCATTACAAATTGCAAAATATTATTCATGACAAATTGCAAAATATTATTCATGACATATTGCAAAATATTATTCATTATATATTGTAAAATATTATTCATGACAAATTGCAAAATATTATTCATGACATATTGCAAAATATTATTCATGACATATTGCAAAATATTATTCATGACATATTGCCAAATATTATTCATGAAAAATTGCAAAATATTATTCATGACATATTGCAAAATATTATTCATTAAATATTGCAAAATATTATTCATGACATATTGCAAAATATTATTCATTACAAATTGCAAAATATTATTCATGACATATTGCAAAATATTATTCATGAAATATTGCAAAATATTATTCATGACATATTGCAAAATATTATTCATGACAAATTGCAAAATATTATTCATGAAAAATTGCAAAACATTATTCATGACATATTGCAAAATATTATTCATTACATATTGCAAAATATTATTCATGACAAATTGCAAAATATTATTCATGACATATTGCAAAATACTCTTAATGACATATTGCAAAATATTATTCATGACATATTGCAAAATACTATTCATGACATATTGCAAAATATTGTTCATGACATATTGCAAAATATTATTCATGAAAAATTGCAAAATATTATTCATGACATATTGCAAAATATTATTCATGACATATTGCACAATAATGTTCATGACAAATTGCAAAATATTATTCATGACATATTGCAAAATATTATTCATGACATATTGCAAAATACTATTCATGACATATTTCAAAATATTATTCATTACATATTGCAAATTATTATTCATGACAAATTGCAAAATATTATTCATGAAAAATTGCATAATATTATTAATTACATATTGCAAAATATCATTCATGACAAATTGCAAAATATTATTCATTACATATTGCAAAATATTATTCATGACAAATTGCAAAATACTATTCATGACATATTGCAAAATATTGTTCATGACATATTGCAAAATATTATTCATGACAAATTGCAAAATATTATTCATGACATATTGCAAAATATTATTCATTACAAATTGCAAAATATTATTTATTACATATTGCAAAATATTATTACTGACATATTGCAAAATATTATTCATGACATATTGCAAAATATTATTCATTACAAATTGCAAAATATTATTCATGACATATTGAAAAATATTATTCATTACAAATTTCAAAATATTATTCATTACAAATTGCAAAATATTATTCATGACATATTGCAAAATATTATGCATTACAAATTGCAAAATATTATTCATGACATATTGCAAAATATTATTCATTACAAATTGCAAAATATTATTCATTACAAATTGCAAAATATTATTCATGACATATTGAAAGATATTATTCATTACAAATTGCCAAATTTTTTTAATGATATATTGCAAAATATTATTCATAACATATTGTAAAATATTATTCATTACAAATTGCAAAATATTATTCATTACAAATTGCAAAATATTATTCATGACATATTGCAAAATATTATTCATGACATATTGCAAAATATTATTCATGACATATTGCAAAATATTATTCATGACAAATTGCAAAATATTATTCATGACAAATTGCAAAATATTATTCATGAAATATTGAAAAATATTATTCATGACATATTGCAAAATACTATTCATGACATATTGCAAAATATTATTCATGATATATTGTAAAATTTTATTCATGACAAATTGCAAAATATTATTCATTACATATTGCAAAATATTATTCATGACAAATTGCAAAATATTATTCATTACATATTGCAAAATATTATTCATGACATATTGCAAAATATTATTCATGACATATTGCAAAATATTATTCATTAAATATTGCAAAATATTATTCATGACAAATTTCAAAATATTATTCATTACATATTGACAAAATATTATTCATGACAAATTGCAAAATATTTTTCATGACATGGATTGCAAAATAATATTCATGACATATTGCAAAATATTAGTCATGACATATTGCAAGATATTATTCATGACATATTGCAAAATATTATTCATGACATATTGCAAAATGTTATTCATGACATATTGCAAAATATTATTCATTACAAATTGCAAAATATTATTCATGACAAATTGCAAAATATTATTCATGACATATTGCAAAATATTATTCATGACATATTGCAAAATATTGTTCATGACATATTGCAAAATATTATTCATTACATATTGCAAAATATTATTCATTACATATTGCAAAATATTATTCATGACATGGATTGCAAAATAATATTCATTATATATTGCAAAATATTATTCATTACATATTGCAAAATATTATTCATGGCATATTGCAAAATACTATTCATGACATATTGCAAAATTGTATTCATGACAAATTGCAAAATATAATTCATGACATATTGCAAAATATTATTTATGACATATTGCAAAATACTATTCATGACATATTGCAAAATACTATTCATGACATATTGCAAAATATAGTTCATTACATATTGCAAAATATTATTCATTACATATTGCAAAATATTGTTCATGACGTATTGCAAAATATTATTCATGACAAATTGCAAAATATTATTCATTACATATTGCAAAATATTATTCATGACAAATTGCAAAATATTATTACAGAAATATTGCAAAATATTATTAATTACATATTGCAAAATATTATTCATGACAAATTGCAACATATTATTCATTACATATTGCAAAATATTATTCATGACATATTGCAAAATATTATTCATTACAAATTGCAAAATATTATTCATGACATATTGCAAAATATTATTCATGACAAATTGCAAAATATTATTCATGACATATTGCAAAATATTATTCATTACAAATTGCAAAATATTATTTATTATAAATTGCAAAATATTATTCATGACATATTGCAAAATATTATTCATGACATATTGCAAAATATTATTCATTACAAATTGCAAAATATTATACATGACTTATTGAAAAATATTATTCATTAAAAATTGCAAATTATTATTCATGACAAATTGCAAAATATTATTCATGACATATTGCAAAATATTATTCATTACAAATTGCAAAATATTATTCATGACATATTGCAAAATATTATTCATTACAAATTGCAAAATATTATTCATTACAAATTGCAAAATATTATTCATAACATATTGCAAAATATTATTCATTACAAATTTCAAAATATTATTCATTACAAATTGCAAAATATTATTCATGACATATTGCAAAATATAATTTATCACAAATTGCCAAATTTAATTCATGACATATTGCAAAATATTATTCATGACATATTGCAAAATATGATTCATTACAAATTGCAAAATGGTATTCATTACATATTGCCAAATTTTATTCATGACATATTGCAAAATATTATTCATGACAAATTGCAAAATATGATTCATTACAAATTGCAAAATGTTATTCATGAAAAATTGCAAAATATTATTCATGACATATTGCAAAATATTATTAATTACAAATTGCAAAATATTATTCATGACATATTGCAAAATATTATTCATTACATATTGCAAAATATTATTCATGACATATTGCAAAATATTATTCATGACAAATTGCAAAATATTATTCATGAAAAATTGCAAAACATTATTACTGACATATTGCAAAATATTATTCATTACATATTGCAAAATATTATTCATGACAAATTGCAAAATATTATTCATGACATATTGCAAAATACTCTTAATGACATATTGCAAAATATTATTCATGACATAATGCAAAATACTATTCATGAAGTATTGCAAAATATTATTCATGACATAGTGCAAAATATTATTCATGACAAATTGCAAAATATTATTCATTACATATTGCCAAATATTATTCATGACATATTGCACAATATTATTCATGACAAATTGCAAAATATTATTCATGACATATTGCAAAATATTATTCATGACATATTGCAAAATACTATTCATGACATATTGCAAAATATTATTCATTACATATTGCCAAATATTATTCATGACAAATTGCAAAATATTATTCATGAAAAATTGCAAAATATTATTAATTACATATTGCAAAATATTATTCATGACAAATTGCAAAATATTATTCATTACATATTGCAAAATATTATTCATGACAAATTGCAAAATATTATTCATGACATATTGCAAAATACTATTCATGACATATTGCAAAATATTATTCATGACAAATTGCAAAATATTATTCATGACATATTGCAAAATATTATTCATTACAAATTGCAAAATATTATTTATTATAAATTGCAAAATATTATTACTGACATATTGCAAAATATTATTCATGACATATTGCAAAATATTATTCATTACAAATTGCAAAATATTATTCATGACATATTGAAAAATATTATTCATTACCAATTTCAAAATATTATTCATTACAAATTGCAAAATATTATTCATGACATATTGCTAAATATTATGCATTACAAATTGCAAAATATTATTCATGACATATTGCAAAATATTATTCATTACAAATTGCAAAATATTATTCATTACAAATTGCAAAATATTATTCATGAAATATTGAAAAATATTATTCATTACAAATTGCCAAATTTTATTCATGATATATTGCAAAATATTATTCATAACATATTGCAAAATATTATTCATTACAAATTGCAAAATATTATTCATTACAAATTGCAAAATATTATTCATGACATATTGCAAAATATTATTCATGACATATTGCAAAATGTTATTTATTAACAATTTCAAAATATTATTCATGACATATTGCAAAATATTATTCATTACATATTGCAAAATATTATTCATGACAAATTGCAAAATATTGTGCATGACAAATTGCAAAATATTATTCAGGAAATATTGAAAAATATTATTCATGACATATTGCAAAATACTATTCATGACATATTGCAAAATATTATTTATGATATATTGCAAAATTTTATTCATGACAAATTGCAAAATATTATTCATTACATATTGCAAAATATTATTCATGACAAATTGCAACATATTATTCATTACATATTGCAAAATATTATTCATGACATATTGCAAATTATTATTCATGACATATTGCCAAATATTTTTCATTAAATATTGCAAAATATTATTCCTGACAAATTTCAAAATATTATTCATTACATATTGACAAAATATTATTCATGACAAATTGCAAAATATTATTCATGACATGGATTGCAAAATAATATTCATGACATATTGCAAAATATTAGTCATGACATATTGTAGATATTATTCATGACATATTGCAAAATATTATTCATGACATATTGCAAAATATTATTCATTACAAATTGCAAAAAATAATACATGACAAATTGCAAAATATTATTAATTACAAATTGCAAAATATTATTCATGACATATTGCAAAATACTATTCATGAAATATTGCAAAATATTATTCATGACAAATTGCAAAATATTATTCATGACAAAGTGAAAAACATTATTCATGACACATTGCAAAATGTTATTCATGACATATTGCAAAATATTATTCATTACAAATTGCAAAATATTATTCATGACAAATTGCAAAATATTATTCATGACATATTGCAAAATATTATTCATGACATATTGCAAAGTATTATGCATGACATATTGCAAAATACTATTCATGACATATTGCAAAATATTGTTCATGACATATTGCAAAATATTATTCATTACATATTGCAAAATATTATTCATTACATATTGCAAAATACTATTCATGACATGGATTGCAAAATAATATTCATTATATATTGCAAAATATTATTCATTACATATTGCAAAATATTATTCATGGCATATTGCAAAATACTATTCATGACATATTGCAAAATTGTATTCATGACAAATTGCAAAATATCATTCATGACATATTGCAATATATTTTTTATGACATATTGCAAAATACTATTCATGACATATTGCAAAATACTATTCATGACATATTGCAAAATATAGTTCATTACATATTGCAAAATATTATTCATTACATATTGACAAAATATTGTTCATGACGTATTGCAAAATATTATTCATGACAAATTGCAAAATATTATTCATTACATATTGCAAAATATTTTTCATGACAAATTGCAAAATATTATTACAGAAATATTGCAAAATATTGTTAATTACATATTGCAAAATATTATTCATGACAAATTGCAAAATATTATTCATTACATATTGCAAAATATTATTCATGACATATTGCAAAAAATTATTCATTACAAATTGCAAAATATTATTCATGACATATTGCAAAATATTATTCATGACAAATTGCAAAATATTATTCATGACATATTGCAAAATATAATTCATTACAAATTGCAAAATATTATTTATTATAAATTGCAAAATATTATTCATGACATATTGCAAAATATTATTCATGACATATTGCAAAATATTATTCATTACAAATTGCAAAATATTATACATGACATATTGAAAAATATTATTCATTACAAATTGCAAAATATTATTCATTATAAATTGCAAAATATTATTCATGACATATTGCAAAATATTATTCATTACAAATTGCAAAATATTATTCATGACATATTGCAAAATATTATTCATTACAAATTGCAAAATATTATTCATTACAAATTGCAAAATATTATTCATAACATATTGCAAAATATTATTCATTACAAATTTCAAAATATTTTTCATTACAAATTGCAAAATATTATTCATGACATGGATTGCAAAATATTATTCATTATATATTGCAAAATATTATGCATTACATATTGCAAAATATTATTCATGGCATATTGCAAAATACTATTCATGACATATTGCAAAATTGTATTCATGACAAATTGCAAAATATCATTCATGACATATTGCAAAATATTATTTATAATATATTGCAAAATACTATTCATGACATATTGCAAAATACTATTCATGACATATTGCAAAATATTATTCATTACATATTGCAAAATATTATTCATTACATATTGCAAAATATTGTTCATGACGTATTGCAAAATATTATTCATGACAAATTGCAAAATATTATTCATTACATATTGCAAAATATTATTCATGACAAATTGAAAAATATTATTACAGAAATATTGCAAAATATTATTAATTACATATTGCAAAATATTATTCATGACAAATTGCAAAATATAATTCATTACATATTGCAAAATATTATTCATGACAAATTGCAAAATATTATTCATGACATGGATTGCAGAATAATATTCATGACATATTGGAAAATATTATTCATGACATATTGCAAAATATAATTCATTACAAATTGCAAAATATTATTCATTACGTATTGCAAAATATTATTCATTACATATTGCAAAATATTATTCATGACATATTGCGAAATATTATTCATAACATATTGCGAAATATTATTCATGACATATTGCAAAATACTATTCATGACATATTGCAAAATATTGTTCATGACATATTGCAAAATATTATTCATTACATATTGCAAAATATTATTCATTACAAATTGCAAAATATTATTCATGACATATTGCAAAATACTATTCATGACATATTGCAAAATATTATTCATTACATATTGCAAAATTTTATTCATGACAAATTGCAAAATATTATTCATTACATATTGCAAAATATTATTCATGAAAAATTGAACAATATTATTCATTACATATTGCAAAATATTATTCATGACATATTGCAAAATATTATTCATGACATATTGCAAAATATAAGTCATGACATATTGCAAAATATTATTCATTAAATATTGCAAAATATTATTCATGAAAAATTTCAAAATATTATTCATTACATATTGACAAAATATTATTCATGACAAATTGCAAAATATTATTCATGACATGGATTGCAGAATAATATTCATTACATATTGCAAAATATTATTCCTGACATATTGCAAAATATTATTCATTACAAATTGCAAAATATTATTCATTACATATTGCAAAATATTATTCATGACATATTGCAAAATATATTCATGACATATTGCAAAATATTATTCATAACATATTGCAAAATAATGTTCATGACAAATTGCAAAATACTATTCATGCAATGTTGCAAAATATTGTTCATGACATATTGCAAAATATTATTCATTACATATTGCAAAATATTATTCATGACATATTGCAAAATATTATTCATGACATATTGCAAAGTATTATGCATGACATATTGCAAAATATTATTAATTACAAATTGCAAAATATTATTCATAACAAATTGCAAAATATTATTCATGACATATTGCAAAATATTATTCATGACATATTGAAAAATACTATTCATGACATATTGAAAAATATTATTCATGACATATTGCAAAATTTTATTCATGACAAATTGCAAAATATTATTCATTACATATTGCAAAATATTATTCATGACAAATTGCAAAATATTATTCATTACATATTGCAAAATATTATTCATGACATATTGCAACATATTAGTAATGACATATTGCAAAATCTTTTTTCATTTAATATTGCAAAATATTATTCATGACAAATTTCAAAATATTATTCATTACATATTGACAAAATATTATTCATGACAAATTGCAAAATATTATTCATGACATGGATTGCAGAAAAATATTCATGACATATTGGAAAATATTATTCATGACATATTGCAACATATTATTCATGACATATTGCAAAATATTATTCATTACGTATTGCAAAATATTATTCATTACATATTGCAAAATATTATTAATGACATATTGCAAAATATTATTCATAACATATTGCAAAATATTATTCATGACATATTGCAAAATACTATTCATGACATATTGCAAAATATTGTGCATGACATATTGCAAAATATTATTCATTACATATTGCAAAATATTATTCATGACATATTGCAAAATATTATTCATTACAAATTGCAAAATATTATTCATGACATATTGCAAAATACTATTCATGACATATTGCAAAATATTATTCATGACATATTGAACAAAATTTTATTCATGACAAATTGCAAAATATTATTCATTACATATTGCAAAATATTATTCATGACAAATTGAAAAATATTATTCATTACATATTGCAAAATACTAGTCATGACATATTGCAAAATAATATTCATGACAAATTGCAAAATATTATTCATTACATATTGCAAAATATTATTCATGACATATTGCAAAATATTAGTCATGACATATTGCAAAATATTATTCATTAAATATTGCAAAATATTATTCATGAAAAATTTCAAAATATTATTCATTACATATTGACAAAATATTATTCATGACAAATTGCAAAATATTATTCATGACATGGATTGCAGAATAATATTCATTACATATTGCAAAATATTATTCCTGACATATTGCAAAATATTATTCATTACAAATTGCAAAATATTATTCATTACATATTGCAAAATATTATTCATGACATATTGCAAAATATTATTCATTACAAATTGCAAAATATTATTCATGACATATTGCAAAATACTATTCATGACATATTGCAAAATATTATTCATGACATATTGCAAAATTTTATCCGGTACAAATTGCAAAATATTATTCATTACATATTGCAAAATATTATTCATGACAAATTGAAAAATATTATTCATTACATATTGCAAAATATTATTCATGACATATTGCAAAATATTATTCATGACATATTGCAAAATATTATTCATTAAATATTGCAAAATATTATTCATGACAAATTTCAAAATATTATTCATTACATATTGACAAAATATTATTCATGACAAATTGCAAAATATTATTCATGACATGGATTGCAGAATAATATTTATTACATATTGCAAAATATTATTCATGACATATTGCAAAATATTATTCATTACAAATTGCAAAATATTATTCATTACATATTGCAAAATATTATTCATGACATATTGCAAAATATTATTTATGACATATTGCAAAATATTATTCATAATATATTGCAAAATATTATTCATGACATATTGCAAAATACTATTCATGCCATATTGCAAAATATTGTTCATGACATATTGCAAAATATTATTCATGACATGGATTGCAAAATATTATTCATGACATATTGCAACATATTATTCATTACAAATTGCAAAATATTATTCATGACATATTGCAAAATATTATTCATGACAAATTGCAAAACATTATTCATGACATATTGCAAAATATTATTCATGACATATTGCAACATATTATGCATGACATATTGCAAAATACTATTCATTACATATTGCAAAATATTATTCATGACGTATTGAAAAATATTATTCATGACATATGGAAAAATATTATTCATGACAAATTGCAAAATATTATGCATGACATATTGCAAAATACTAATCATGACATATTGCAAAATATTGTTCATGACATATTGCAAAATATTATTCATTACATATTGCAAAATATTATTCATTACATATTGCAAAATATTATTCATGACATGGATTGCAAAATATTATTCATGATATATTGCAAAATATTATTCATTAAATATTGCAAAATATTATTCATGACATATTGCAAAATACTATTCATGACATATTGCAAAATATTATTCATGACAAATTGCAAAACATCATTCATGACATATTGCAAAATATTATTCATGACATATTGCAAAATACTATTCATGACATATTGCAAAATACTATTCATGCAATATTGCAAAATATTATTCATTACATATTGCAAAATATTATTCATTACATATTGCAAAATATTATTCATGACATATTGCAAAATATTATTCATGACATGGATTGCAGAATAATATTCATGACATATTGAAAAATATTATTCATGACATATTGCAAAATATTATTCATGACATGGATTGCAAAATATTATTCATTACATATTGCAAAATATTATTCATGACATATTGCAAAATATTATTCATGACATATTGCAAAATATTATTCATGACATATTGCAAAATATTATTCATGACATATTGCAAAATATTATTCATTACATATTGCAAAATATTATTAATTACAAATTGCAAAATATTATTCATGACAAATTTCAAAATATTATTCATGACATATTGCAAAATATTATTCATGACATATTGAAAAATACTATTCATGACATATTGCAAAATATAATTCATGACATATTGCAAAATTTTATTCATGACAAATTGCAAAATATTATTCATTACATATTGCAAAATATTATTCATGACAAATTTCAAAATATTATTCATTACATATTGCAAAATATTATTCATGACATATTGCAAAATATTGGTAATGACATATTGCAAAATCTTTATTCATTAAATATTGCAAAATATTATTCATGACAAATTTCAAAATATTATTCATTACATATTGACAAAATATTATTCATGACAAATTCCAAAATATTATTCATGACATGGATTGCAGAATAATATTCATGACATATTGGAAAATATTATTCATGACATATTGCAAAATATAATTCATTACAAATTGCAAAATATTATTCATTACGTATTGCAAAATATTATTCATTACATATTGCAAAATATTATTCATGACATATTGCAAAATATTATTCATAACATATTGCAAAATATTATTCATGAAATATTGCAAAATACTATTCATGACATATTGCAAAATATTGTGCATGACATATTGCAAAATATTATTCATTACATATTGCAAAATATTATTCATGACATATTGCAAAATATTATTCATTACAAATTGCAAAATATTATTCATGACATATTGCAAAATACTATTCATGACATATTGCAAAATATTATTCATGACATATTGCAAAATTTTATTCATGACAAATTGCAAAATATTATTCATTACATATTGCAAAATATTATTCATGACAAATTGAAAAATATTATTCATTACATATTGCAAAATATTATTCATGACATATTGCAAAATATTTATCATGACATATTGCAAAATATTATTCATTAAATATTGCAAAATATTATTCATGAAAAATTTCAAAATATTATTCATTACATATTGACAAAATATTATTCATGACAAATTGCAAAATATTATTCATGACATGGATTGCAGAATAATATTCATTACATATTGCAAAATATTATTCCTGACATATTGCAAAATTATATTCATTACAAATTGCAAAATATTATTCATTACGTATTGCAAAATATTATTCATGACATATTGCAAAATATTATTCATTACAAATTGCAAAATATTATTCATGACATATTGCAAAATACTATTCATGACATATTGCAAAATATTATTCATGACATATTGCAAAATTTTATTCATGACAAATTGCAAAATAATTTTCATTACATATTGCAAAATATTATTCATGACAAATTGAAAAATATTATTCATTACATATTGCAAAATATTATTCATGACATATTGCAAAATATTATTCATGACATATTGCAAAATATTATTCATTAAATATCGCAAAATATTATTCATGACAAATTTAAAAATATTATTCATTACATATTGACAAAATTTTATTCATGACAAATTGCAAAATATTATTCATGACATGGATTGCAGAATAATATTTATTACATATTGCAAAATATTATTCATGACATATTGCAAAATATTATTCATTACAAATTGCAAAATATTATTCATGACATATTGCAAAATATTATTCATGACATATTGCAAAATATTATTCATGACATATTGCAAAATATTATTCATAATATATAGCAAAATATTATTCATGACATATTGCAAAATACTATTCATGCCATATTGCAAAATATTGTTCATGACATATTGCAAAATATTATTCATGACATGGATTGCAAAATATTATTCATGACATATTGCAAAATATTATTCATTACAAATTGCAAAATATTATTCATGACATATTGCAAAATATTATTCATGACAAATTGCAAAACATTATTCTTGACATATTGCAAAATATTATTCATGACATATTGCAACATATTATGCATGACATATTGCAAAATACTATTCATGACATATTGCAAAATATTATTCATGACGTATTGAAAAATATTATTCATGACATATGGCAAAATATTATTCATGACAAATTGCAAAATATTATGCATGACATATTGCAAAATACTAATCATGATATATTGCAAAATATTGTTCATGACATATTGCAAAATATTATTCATTACATATTGCAAAATATTATTCATTACATATTGCAAAATATTATTCATGACATGGATTGCAAAATATTATTCATTATATATTGCAAAATATTATTCATTACATATTGCAAAATATTATTCATGACATATTGCAAAATACTATTCATGACATATTGCAAAATATTATTCATGACAAATTGCAAAACATCATTCATGACATATTGCAAAATATTATTCATGACATATTGCAAAATACTATTCATGACATATTGCAAAATACTATTCATGCAATATTGCAAAATATTATTCATTACATATTGCAAAATATTATTCATTACATATTGCAAAATATTATTCATGACATATTGCAAAATATTATTCATGACATGGATTGCAGAATAATATTCATTACATATTGCAAAATATTATTCATGACATATTGCAAAATATTATTCAATTCATGGATTGCAAAATATTATTCATTACATATTGCAAAATATTATTCATGACATATTGCAAAATATTATTCATGACATATTGCAAAATATTATTCATGACATATTGCAAAATATTATTCATGACATATTGCAAAATATTATTCATTACATATTGCAAAATATTAATTACAAATTGCAAAATATTATTCATGACAAATTTCAAAATATTATTCATGACATATTGCAAAATATTATTCATGACATATTGAAAAATACTATTCATGACATATTGCAAAATATTATTCATAACATATTGCAAAATTTTATTCATGACAAATTGCAAAATATTATTCATTACATATTGGAAAATATTATTCATGACAAATTGCAAAATATTATTCATTACATATTGCAAAATATTATTCATGACATATTGCAAAATATTAGTAATGACATATTGCAAAATCTTTATTCATTTAATATTGCAAAATATTATTCATGACAAATTTCAAAATATTATTCATGACATATTGACAAAATATTATTCATGACAAATTGCAAAATATTATTCATGACATGGATTGCAGAATAATATTCATGACATATTGGAAAATATTATTCATGACATATTGCAAAATATAATTCATTACAAATTGCAAAATATTATTCATTACGTATTGCAAAATATTATTCATTACATATTGCAAAATATTATTCATGACATATTGCAAAATATTATTCATAACATATTTCAAAATATTATTCATGACATATTGTAAAATACTATTCATGACATATTGCAAAATATTGTGCATGACATATTGCAAAATATTATTCATTACATATTGCAAAATATTATTCATGACATAATCCAAAATATTATTAATTACAAATTGCAAAATATTATTCATGACATATTGCAAAATACTATTCATGACATATTGCAAAATATTATTCATTACATATTGCAAAATTTTATTCATGACAAATTGCAAAATATTATTCATTACATATTGCAAAATATTATTCATGACAAATTGAAAAATATTATTCATTACATATTGCAAAATATTATTCATGACATATTGCAAAATATTATTCATTAAATATTGCAAAATATTATTCATTACATATTGCAAAATATTAGTCATTACATATTGCAAAATATTATTCATTACATATTGCAAAATATTATTCATGACATATTGCCAAATATTATTCATTACATATTGCAAAATATTATTCATGACATATTGCAAAATATTAGTCATTACATATTGCAAAATATTATTCATTACATATTACAAAATATTATTCATGACAAATTGAAAAATATTATTCATTACATATTGCAAAATATTATTCATGACAAATTTCAAAATATTAGTCATTACATATTGACAAAATATTATTCATGACATGGATTGCAGAATAATATTTATTACATATTGCAAAATATTATTCATGACATATTGCAAAATATTATTTATTACAAATTGCAAAATATTATTCATTACATATTGCAAAATATTATTCATGACATATTGCAAAATATTATTCATGACATATTGCAAAATATTATTCATAATATATTGCAAAATATTATTCATGAAATATTGCAAAATACTATTCATGCCATATTGCAAAATATTGTTCATGACATATTGCAAAATATTATTCATTACATGGATTGCAAAATATTATTCATGACATATTGCAAAATATTATTCATTACAAATTGCAAAATATTATTCATGACATATTGCAAAATATTATTCATGACAAATTGCAAACCATTATTCATGACATATTGCAAAATATTATTCATGACATATTGCAACATATTATGCATGACATATTGCAAAATACTATTCATGACATATTGCAAAATATTATTCATGACGTCTTGAAAAATATTATTCATGACATATGGCAAAATATTATTCATGACAAATTGCAAAATATTATGCATGACATATTGCAAAATACTAATCATGACATATTGCAAAATATTGTTCATGACATATTGCAAAATATTATTCATTACATATTGCAAAATATTATTCATTACATATTGCAAAATATTATTCATGACATGGATTGCAAAATATTATTCATTATATATTGCAAAATATTATTCATTACATATTGCAAAATATTATTCATGACATATTGCAAAATACTATTCATGACATATTGCAAAATATTATTCATGACAAATTGCAAAATATCATTCATGACATATTGCAAAATATTATTCATGACATATTGCAAAATACTATTCATGACATATTGCAAAATACTATTCATGCAATATTGCAAAATATTATTCATTACATATTGCAAAATATTATTCATTACATATTGAAAAATATTATTCATGACATATTGCAAAATATTATTCATGACATGGATTGCAAAATATTATTCATGACATATTGCAAAATATTATTCATGAAAAATTGCAAAATATTCTTCATGACATATTGCAAAATATTATTCATGACAAATTGCAAAACATTATTCATGACATATTGCAAAATATTATTCATGACATATTGCAACATATTATGCATGACATATTGCAAAATACTATTCATGACATATTGCAAAATATTATCCATGACGTATTGAAAAATATTATTCATGACATATGGCAAAATATTATTCATGACAAATTGCAAAATATTATGCATGACATATTGCAAAATACTAATCATGACATTTTGCAAAATATTGTTCATGACATATTGCAAAATATTATTCATTACATATTGCAAAATATTATTCATTACATATTGCAAAATATTATTCATGACATGGATTGCAAAATATTATTCATTATATATTGCAAAATATTATTCATTACAAATTGCAAAATATTATTCATGACATATTGCAAAATACTATTCATGACATATTGCAAAATATTATTCATGACAAATTGCAAAATATCATTCATGACATATTGCAAAATATTATTCATGACATATTGCAAAATACTATTCATGACATATTGTAAAATACTATTCATGACATATTGCAAAATATTATTCATTACATATTGCAAAATATTATTCATTACATATTGCAAAATATTATTTATGACATATTGCAAAATATTATTCATTACAAATTGCAAAATATTATTCATGACATATTGCAAAATATTAGTCATGACAAATTGCAAAATATTATTCATTACAAATTGCAAAATATTATTCATTACATATTGACAAAATGTAATTCATGACATATTGCAAAATATTATTCATTACATATTGCAAAATATTATTCATGACGTATTGCAAAATATTATTCATTACATATTGCAAAATATTATTCATGACAAATTGCAAAATATTATTCATGTTATATTGCAAAATACCATTCATGACATATTGCAAAATATTGTTCATGACATATTGCAAAATATTATTCATTACCTATTGCAAAATATTATTCATTACGTATTGCAAAATATTATTCATGACATTGATTGCTAAATATTATTCATTATATATTGCAAAATGTTATTCATGGCATATTGCAAAATACTATTTATGACATATTGCAAAATATTATTCATGACATATTGCAAAATGTTATTCATGACATATTGCAAAATATTATTCATGACGTATTGAAAAATACTATTCATGACATATTGCAAAATACTATTCATGACATATTGCAAAATATTATTCATTACATATTCCAAAATATTGTTCATGACGTATTGCAAAATATTATTCATGATATATTGCAAAATATTATTCATGAAAAATTGCAAAATATTATTCATTACATATTGCAAAATATTATTCATTACATATTGCAAAATAGTATTCATGACATGGATTGCAAAATATAATTCATGACAAATTGCAGAATATTATTCATGATATGTTGCAATATATTATTCATGACAAATTGCAAAATATTATTCATGTTAAATTGCAGAATATTATTCATGATATATTGCAAAATATTATTCATGACAAATTGCAAAATATTATTCATGACAAATTGCAAAATATTATTCATGACAAATTGCAAAATATTATTCATGACAAATTGCAAAATATTGTTCATGACAAATGGCAAAATATTATTCATGTCATATTGCAAAATATTATTCATGACAAATTGCAAAATATTATTCATGACAAATTGCAAAATATTATTCATGACAAATTGCACAATATTATTTATGACAAATTGCAAAATATGGTTCATGACAAATTGCAAAATATTATTCATTAGAAATTGCAAAATATTATTCATGACATATTGCAAAATATTATTCATGACATATTGCAAAATATTATTCAGGACATATTGCAAAATATTATTCATGACATAGTGCAAAATATTATTCATGACAAATTGAAAAATATTATTCATGACATATTGCAAAATATTATTCATGACAAATTGCAAAATAATATTCATGACATATTGCAAAATATTATACATGACATATTGCAAAATATTATTCATGACAAATTGAAAAATATTATTCATGACAAATTGCAAAATATTATTCATGACAAATTGCAAAATATTATTCATGACATATTGCAAAATATTATTCATGACATATTGCAAAATATTATTCATGACAAATTGCAAAATATTATTCATGAAAAATTGCAAAATAATATTCATGACAAATTGCAAAATATTCTTCATGACATATTGCAAAATATTATTCATTACATATTGCAAAATATTATTCATACCAAATTGCAAAATATTATTAATGACATATTGCAAAATACTATTCATGACATATTGCAAAATATTATTCATGACATATTGCAAAATATTATTCATGACATATTGCAAAATATTACTCATGACATATTGCAAAATATCATTCATGACATGGATTGCAAAATATTATTCATGACATATTGCAAAATATTATTCACAACATGGATTGCAAAATATTATTCATGACATAATTCAAAATATTTTTCATGACATATTGCAAAATATTATTCATGACAAATTGCAAAATATTATTCATGACATATTGCAAAATACTATTCATGACATATTGCAAAATATTATTCATGACATATTGCTAAATATTATTCATGACATATTGCAAAATATTATTCATGACAAATTGCAAAATATTATTCATGACAAATTGCAAAATATTATTCATGACATGGATTGCAAAATATTATTCATGACATATTGCAAAATATTATTCATGACATGGATTGCAAAATATTATTCATGACATATTGCAAAATATTATTCATGACATATTGCAAGATATGTTGCATTGCAAATTGCAAAATAATATTTATGACAAATTGCAAAATATTATTCATGACAAATTGCAAAATATTGTTCATGACAAATTGCAAAATATTATTCATGACATGGATTGCAAAATATTATTCATGACATATTGAAAAATATTATTCATGACATATTGCAAAATATTATTCATGACAAATTGCAAAATATTATTCATGACAAATTGCAAAATATTATTCATGACAAATTGCAAAATATTATTCATGACATATTGCAAAATATTATCTATGACATATTGCAAAATATTATTCATGACATGGATTGCAAAATATTATTCATGACATATTGCAAAATATTATTCATGACATATTGCAAAATATTATTCATGACATATTCCGAAATATTATCCATGACATATTGCAGAATCTCTGGATTGCGATTACCTCCCTTATTTTTTTCTTGATGTTTTCCTTCACTTCTTGCAGGGTTTGGGGTTTCTTAACATAGACTCTTGCTTTGAGATATCATCACAAGAAATGGCCGGGACTAGTCAAGTCTTAGGAACGTGGTGGCAATTTGACATTGTCATAGCGAGAGAGAATTTCCTAAGCTTAAAATAGGCAACATTTAAGAGACATTCCTTTTCACAAATAAAGATTGTTAATGTTTTTTTTTTAATTTCGCAATATGCTACTCAGATTGTGTAAAATTACAGAAAGATTTCACCAAAAATAAAGTATCGATTTACGTTCAAATCCTTCTGGTAGATTTTGGACAGGCTGTATTTCTATTTGTGTGTGTATGTATGTATGTATATATGTATGTATGTATGTGTGTATGTATGTATGTATGTATGTGTGTATGTATATATGTATGTGTGGTCCACATTTTTTTTTTAGAAATTCTTGAACCGATCCGACTAAAATTTCGTATGGACATTTATTTATGAAAGCTGTGGCGAATTATCTATTATGGTATCTGTTTAATGCTGAGTTATTTAGTTGCAAGTATTAATATAAAGTGGTCCCCGCCATATTCTGTACCTTATAAGTTTTCTTGGAAACTACTTCGTCGATCTAACTAAAATTTATTACGGACCATAGCAATAATAAAGTGCAGCGACCATAATATTATAGTGTGCATACGATGCAAAGTTAGGTATTAATAGAAATTAATAGGCATTAGTTATCCGAATACCACATATGCTCAAGAAGGTTTCTTGGAAACAATTGAAACGATCTAACTAAATTTTGCATTAACCTTTTCTAGTAGAAGGTGCTGTGCACTAAGTGTTATGGTATCAGTTTTATACACAGATAGGGAGTAGCAAGGCTTAGTCACCATAGTACTACATTTACTGTCGATGTTTTCTCTAAAACTGCTCGACCAACCGATATGGCAGAAACTCTGCATGAACCTTTGCTATGATAATGTGCCACTATTTAAGTATTATGGTATCTGCTCGATGCACTATTAGGGAGTGTATGGATTTGGTAATTAATGTAAATATTAATAAAATTTTACCTATAACCATATTCAACCATTAAATTCGCACAAGGAACCCATTTTACTTCAACGAGCTTAAGCTTTTAGGCGTGTTTAACGAGCGAAAACATCTAGTATTATTATATTTTCCTATATTTTACGTACTTTGAAAAGTCTCACGATCTAATTTCTGGCACACATAAAGAGGCATGTGAGAAAGACATAGGACACTCTTATACTTGGAACTATGTAGTTCCTAATTCAGTTTCACTATCTTTTAAAGCATGTTAACCGCTCCAATCCCTCGTCCCACCTCGCCAATCTTTCATGAGAAACACCCGTCTGGCTGAAACTACTCTCAATAATTTTCCCCACTCTCTATCTGTGCCTAAATCCAAACGTAGATTCCATGAGCAAAGCTTCTTTTTTAGAACTGCACGCCAGTGGAACTCTCTGCCGCTTGCCTGTTTCCCACCTGACTATAACTTGGACGTCTTCAAGTCCAACATAAACAAAGTCCTGACAAACCGCCCTCTTAAGTAAGACACTCTATCTAAACACCCAATACTAATGATTACTACAATACTATCTCATTGATTACTGTACACGCAATAACCCTTATCCCTGAGTGGCCTTCGGACCTTGATCAGTGATGAACCCTATGTAAAAAAAGAAAAGAAAAACATATTGGTACTTGCACGTAAGAAACTAATATTTAGAGCAGTGCTTACAGTGGCACTACCTAAGGAATTGAGATGCGAGATATTTTTTTGCATTACAATTTCTAGGTGTTAGTTAAGTGAGGAAAGCAGGAAACAAAGAAAGACTTCCAAAAGTCTAGCAGTCTGAGTAAAAAACAAATATTTGAATAGAAAGCTTCGCGGCATCTACAGAACATTATATTCAAGAGGTTTTGTTTTGCTATTGTCGCGTTAGTCGAACGTATTTACACCGAGGAAGGTAAAATCTGCTACAAGTTCGTCAGATGTCATTTCATGTTTTTTTTTTACGTAGGAGTTACCACTTACCAAGGCCCAGAGGTCACACGAGGATAAAGGTTATTGAGTGTACAGTAGTCAATGGGATAATATTGTAGTAATCTTTAGTAATGGAAAATTGGTAAATTGTATTACTTAAGGGAAACGGCTCATCAAGAATGTGTCTATGTTGGACTTGGCTACAACGAAGTTGTAGTCACCTAGGAAGCAGGTAGGTGAAGAGAGTTCCACATGCGTGTAGTCCTAAGAAAGGAGCTTTGTTCATGGAGTTTACGTTTTGTTTTAGGCACAGATAAAGAGTGGGGAACATTATTGACGGTGGTTTCAGCTAGACGGGTAGTTTTTTGTGAAAGATTAGCTAGGGGGGCAGAGATTGGAGCTCAGACGAACACTTGCCATGAAAATAACGCTAAAACAAAGGCAGGCTTGCAACTTAACTTCTGTTTGAAAGAGGTTGGAGGAAAGTAGAAGGGGCATCCCCCACTAAGCTAAGAAGTCTATTTTAACTCTGTCAAGGCATGATAAGCTGCTTCTAGCAGCTCCTCAACAAAAAAAGAAAGAAAAGAAAAACATTGAAACATTGCGGCAATGAGTAAAAGCTGGAGTTTTATGGTCATTGCGTGATATATAAGATTGGAGACTTCTTTTAGACCATATTTAAGAAGAAGAGACTAGTAATATTAATACTAACCCATAAATGGCAACAAATACTCGTGTATGATCGCATGATAGTTTTGAAAAAAACAACAACAAAAAAAAACAATATAAACAAAGGATGTCAAAAGGTTATGTGAAGAAAACAAAATGCATACTGGTGGATTAAATTGTATAATTAAAAAATATTATAAGTAGGATTTTTTTTTAATTTCGTTTTAATTTATGTTATTGCATTTTTGTTTACAATAGACATAAGATAAAATGAAGAAAATATTTTAGTTCTTATAGACGGAAACGAAATCGATAATACAAGCTGATTGATAAGATCAATTCTTAATAATAGATTGATTTTGTGAATGTACAACGATGAAAACTTATATCCTAGTATGGGTGTGGTCACGTTAACACATCCATATATAATCTATTTTTATGTCATACTTCCGGTTTACTAAATATCGATTTATATTTCTATTCCTTAATTCATTTTTCACCCCAAACAAGGCACAGTGCCACTTTGAAGTAGGGGGCTACTATTGGGGACATAAGTTGCAGGGGTATTCTGAAGGGAGATGAGTAGCAAGATGTATGTTCACATTATACTCCCTGCATGGGTGAATAGTAGTTTTGTAGAGATACAGGATACTCTAAGGTGTGATTAGTCTTCTAGGACTATAGTGCATCTTCTTTGCAGCAGCTTTCGCAATGTCTTCAATGTATTTGTTCCAGATCATATTGCCTGTGAATATTAAACCGAAGGGTTTGAAGGAAGAATTTTCAGTTAAGGTGTTATTTTCATGGATATCGGTGGTTGGAGAGGCTTCCTGTAATTGTTAAGGAGAACAGCTTAGTCTTATTAGCATTAAACATCCATCCATTTGCGTCACGATTCCACTACGTTCCGGGGGTTATTTTCTAAATTCTCTGCCATTGTCTTAGAGTTGTATACATCCATTCTTCCCTAGTGCCGTTCGACAAATCGAAGGGATTCTCAAGATTTATAAAAACGAGCGCGAAATAGGAAATGCATGCACTTGAAATAAACGACGAACTTTTTAGCCAACTCAAACTTTTAACCTTGCCCATTATATTAAAAAAAAACAAATAAAAACGGGTTGATATGCTACAAGCTTCATGAAAAAATACTATGTAAGTTCGTTCAGACGTAATGATACCGTAATCTGCTGGAAGCGAAACCAAAACATTTAGCAATTCAGAATTAGTAGGTAGCATCTGAGCTAACGACGCATGGATATAAAAGCCTTAAAAATTAACCAACTTTAACGTATAAATTTATGTTTACGTATGCGAAAAAGTACAGGTCGAGACTACTTCCCTTTGCAAAGTTCAATTTATTTTCTTTCAATTTTGACCACTTAGCAGCTATTTTTACCGGCTGAAACCTAGTTAAATTTTTTTCACTCGTCCGATTCTCTTATATATCACATTGCAAGTGTAGAGAAAAAACATTGATAGAAGAGGTTGTTAGAGACCATTCCTCAAACAGACAGACATACAAAGTCACTTATATATATATATATATATATATATATATATATATATATATATATATAGATATACGAGCAAAAGTACACGTCGTTGACTGGGTTTCAAAAACAGCCTACAGAAAATGTACTCTGGTTTATAAAAGTATGATAGGTTATGAAAAGGAAGGGTTGTAAAGAGATAGCTTCGATTTTGGGGGTATCATAACCAAAGCAAAATATGATGAAAGGAAAAATAAAATAGATAAACCCCATAATTTATTATACCATACCTGTTCACACTGAAACACGTATCACAATATTCTGTTGATCCATATTAAAAAACCTTGTTAAACTTTGTGAGATATTTCCATTCTATGGAGGTCAGGCGCGAACGAATTATAATTTTATTATACCATAATTTTATTATACCATATTTCTTCAAACTGAAACATAATTATCAAAGTATACTTACGAAGATAGATGAAAGGTCTTTATTAAAGTTTGTGTTTATTTCCATTCTATGGAGGCCAGGCGCGAACGCAGACCCCACAATTTTATTGTGTCATCCCTATTTAAGTTAAAACATACTTATCAAAGTATTCTTATGTACATCTATAACAAAAAAAAAAAAATTAATTTTTAAATTTTTTATTTCCATACTTTGTGGACCAGGTGCGAACGCAGACCCCACAATTTTAATAAACCACCGTTCTGCCAGATCAAACATAACCATTCCTGTGTGTCGATACATCTTCTATAATTATATGTAATCAGTTTTTTTTTTAAATAGTCAACCATATAGGAGCCTATTCGTGACCAGACACACACACACACACACACACACACATACACACACAGACATTCAACTTAATATTATAGATATATACATATGTGTGTTTCTGTGTGTGCGTCTTTATAGATAATTAGATAGATATTTTTTGACATGAAATCAATGCCGCTCATAAAGTTGTTAAAGATAAAAATAAATACGACGAATATAAACGGCATTATGCAAATACGTTATGAAGCAAACATCATTGAAGGAGTATATATATATATATATATATATATATATATATATATATATATATATATATATATATATATATATATCGTATTATAAGCTCTATTTCCTATTTGGTTTTATCGAGCTTTTACATCTGGCTGAAACAACTTTATCAATAGATAATAATAATAATAAATAAATTTCCTATTTGGTTTTTATCGAGCTCTGGCATCTGGCTGAGATAACTTTATAAATATGTATTCTTTAATATTTATAATATACTTTAATTTTACCATCTTGGATCATTTTGGTAAATTTAATTGTAATTTTTATTTTATATATATATATATATATATATATATATATATATATATATATATACATATATATATATATATATGAATATTGGCACGTTATATATTTATTCGTTTCTAATATTGTCTACTGTATATACGTGTCATCATCAATCTAATATGTGAATGTACATTTAAATGCAGTTCATGACGGAACAGTAATATACATAAATACCTTAATACAGAAAAGTGTTTCAAAATCTGGCCAATCGGGAAATCTATCTGGTTTCTCTTGGGTCTTATTTTGACAGAAACACTACAATGAAACTTCTTCCCAAGAACGACAGAGCCACATGTTTTATTTCTGGTAAATTTTTATTTCAGTTTTTTTTTTTTTTTACCCCCTTGATCTAAGTCCTGTTTACGTTGTAAACATCGCTATTTCTGATATCCTCTGCTCGGAGCCATTACGATCCGTCGAATGTCGCTTTTTTTCTTGAGCTCGATTTCTATAATTAATTTCCACATTTCTCAAAAAGAACACCTCCCGCAATATATACGTCATTTGCATACGTCATGAAGATAATCATTTTATTTTTTTTTACATGTCATTATTTCTAAATTGTCAACCAAATTGTTGTGATAACAAATTTAATTACTATTCCTTAATAATTTCAAATAGATATTTATCTTAAATATTCGTATTAAGAATAATACGAATATTTAAGATAAATATCTATTAATTTTAAGTAAATTTTACCTGTCAAAACTTTTAGGTTTTTAAATAATCAAAACACTGGTCTAGCTGAAAACACTATTAATAATTTCCACCACTCTTTATCCGTGCCTTAACCTAAACGTAGATTCCATGACAAAGGTTTATCTAGAACTGCACATCTGGAACTGTCTTCCATTTGCCTTCTTTCCAGCTGACTACAATATGTTCGTCTTCAAGTCCAACGTAAACATGGTCTTGATGAGCTGTTCCCCTTAAGTAATCCAATTTACCAAATTTTCATTACTAACGATTCCTATGATATTATCGGCATTAGAATACACCGACTGCCCTCCTGCAGAGGGTAAAAGTCCCCCAATGGGGGTCCTAGATATGACCTTAAACTATATCCAATGGTAAGGCCCCAGCTTGTGGATTTTAGGGAGTGTGGAGCCACCCTTTAATTGCCATTGCTCCCAGGTCCACTCTGACCCGGAGTGGTAGTACCTGTTAGAGTTCCAACTATGGGTTAAATAGAAACCGACTTGAAAACAAAAAATATATTCTATTAAAATTTTTTTCTTCAAAATCTTTGGATTCGGCATTAAATAACCCGAAAAGGGTTGATATGCCGTAAAACAAAAACAACCAACCAACCTATGATATTATCCCATTGACTACGGTACACGCTTTAACCCTCATACTCGAATGGCTTCTGGTAGCGACTCCTATGTTACTCGAATGGCTTCAAGTAGCGACTCCTATGTTAAAAAAAACGATCATAAAAGTCCTCAACACACACATTATTCGGTGTTGCCCGGTCAATATGCAACAGTCGCAGCGATTTTTAAAAAACTGTGCAAGTTTGTCAAATATAAAGTTTTGGCTTGATAACACAGATTTGGAGAAAATATATATTTAAAATGCACTAAAAAATACTATTAATACAATAGAAACATGCGAGAATGAAAGAAATATGGTTAAGCGTTAACAGGGAAAAGTAAAGGACTAGTTGTTAAAACTTGAAAAGAGCAGTACAAGATATTCTAGTAAAAAAATATAATAAATTTATCATTTAAAATATTGCAGCATTAAGAATTGATGATACAATGTAATAAATTGAATTTAAAAAAAGAAATCCTTGATGCTACAATTTAATAAGTTATAAATTTATTATGTTTTTTTACTAGAAAATCTTGTCCTTTACTTTTCCAGTTTTAACAAATAGTTCTTTACTTTTCTATGTTTAAGCTTAACCATATTACTTATCATTATTTTTCTATTGTAATCCATTATATTTCCAGGTTTCTAATAAATTTACTTGTTCTTTGTTTAATTTCAGTCTTTTTTCTTACCCACATAAACAAATATGTAATTACAATGTATAGCACCCGTCTGGTTTAATTAAAATACTCCTAATTTTCTCTCTTTCATGCTTTCATTCTGTCTGTTTACCGCGACGATGTTGCTATGGAAACCAATTATAAAAAGCGTAGCTCACGGTCTTACATATTTTTAGGATTTTAAACACCAGAAAATCCATCATAATTTTTGTTTGACTAAACGAAAATTGATTTTTTTTCTCATTATATCGCTGAGAAACTGATCTATGAACTGTAATAATTGTTTGAAATTTGGTCGAAAAATGAGTGAGCGGTGAAGCTTTGAAGCAGTTCTAGAAGGCTAAAACTGCAACTTAACCAAATCTTCAAACTCTAGTGTGTTTGAATAATATATATTATAAAGAAACTTTCAGTATTAAAAAATATAAAATATATAATAATAAAATAAAATAAAACTGCACATTAAATATATAGGGAAACTAAGTTTAACAAACCCCTGGCTTGTATGAGCCGACTTACAGCTAGAAAATTCAATTATTAACGGGAATTCAACTATATAAAAAAAAATGAGTGAGCGGTGAAGCTTTAAAGCAATTCTAAATGACTAAAATTGACTACCGTGTTTGAATGATATGCGACTATATATGTCTACATTCTTTTCCATATTTTTACGTAAGGACGGAAATGAAACAGAAAGCATTCAAAGGAAAATGGTTCATCAAGGGATTCTCGTTTCCATGATATATAGCGTTGTCTAAATGTAACATGCGTTCGGCAATTAATTAATTCTGGGTCTGCGTGTGTTCATTCCCATGTTCTAAAATTGACATACACCAGATATAAGTCCCGTGGGGGGGGGGGTGATTAATCGCCAGGTGGACCCCCTTCATCCAGTCTCTCATCTCACGTGGCCTTTGTTTCGCTGCTGTTAACCATCTCGTTGAAAGTGTCCGGCTGGACAGTGTCGGCCGGACATGTAACATCTGGAACTTACATCAAAGTGCTTATAAAAACAAGAGTAAACGATGTTTTTGTGTTGTTAAAGGGAATCACGTATATAGATATACGGTTTGCCTTTTGCTACAAGACAGTAAGCAAACCTCCGCTTCTAATGTGTATACAAATTCTGGGCCTATTTAGTTGTTGCCATAGTCACGTTCTTAGATGGTTTGATTGATGCCATGATAGGCACACATTATATATATAGTAGCAAAAGTATCCGTCGTTGACTGGTTTCAAAAACAGCGTACAGAAAATGGACTCTGATTTATGAAAGTATGACAGGTTATAAAAAGGAAGGGTTGTAAAGAGATAGCTTCGATTTTGGGGGTATCATAACCAAAGCAAAATATGATGAAAGGAAAAATAAAATAGATAAACCCCATAATTTATTATACCATACCTGTTCACACTGAGACACTTATCACAATATTATGTGGATCTATATTAAAAAAACAAAAAAAAAACTTGTTAAACTTTGTGACATATTTCCATTCTATAGAGGTCAGGCGCGAACGAACACCCCATAATTTTATTATACCATATTTCTTCAAACTGAAACATAATTATCAAAGTATACTTACGCAATTAGATATGAAAAGTCTTTATTAATGTTTGTGCCTATTTCAATTTTATAGAGTCCAGGCGCGAACGCAGACCCCAAAATTTTATTATACTATCCCTATTTAAGTTAAAACATACTTATCAAAGTATTATTATGTACATCTATATCAAAAACACTTGTAAACGTTCTTTTTTTTTAATTTTTAATTTTTTTATTTCCATACTTTGTGGACCAGGTGCGAACGCAGACCCCAAGATTTTAGTGAACCACCGTTCTGCCAGATGAAACATACCCATTCCTGTGCCTAGATACATCTTCTGTCATTATACGTAATCAGTTTTTTTTTAAATAGTCAACCATATAGGATCCTATTCGTGACCAGACACACACACACACCCACACACACACACATGCACCCACATACACATGCACACACAGACATTCAGCTTTATATTATAGAAGAAGAAGAAGAAGAAGAAAAAGAAGAAGAAGATATATATATATATATATATATATATATATATATATATATATATATACTTACAGCATTAGAAGAAATAAATGAGCTCAATTCTATGAGAGGAGACTTATTTGGACAATATAAAGTTCAACAAGTATCATTGGAGCTTATATAGGAGAACAATAGGAAAATTATGCACCACTTCATAGTGCTGTTGTCGTCTCGGTTGCATCTATCAAAAAATGCTTCTCTATAGATAATAGACATCTTACACACCGATAAAATAGAATTACCACCCATCCACACTATACCTCCACTTTAGCCCTTAAACATATACTACATACATTTAAGACTATGATAAGACCCTATACAACTTTCTACATTACACTCTATATAATACGCTTCTCCTTTATTTAGAATTCGTTAAAACTCCCCCAACATCATCTATAATTTTAATTGATTTATTTCGATCCTAATGTATCCCACGCTAGACACCGCACCCCACTATGTTACCTAGCATCTTCTCTAATCTTCTGATGAGAAGCATTAGGCTTCGAAATACCTTGGCATAAAAAGCCCTTTCTATCTCCCAACTAATTGTTTGTATTCCCTTATTGAATAAATGAACCAATCTATATTCACCAATATATAGTTTTGTAACTTCATTTCCCATTCCTATTGTTCTCATATATATATATATATATATATATATATATATATATATATATATATATATATATATATATATATATATATATGGTCCAGTCCAAACATTTAGTACTCAAAGTTTAGACGCCGGAAGTGCAAAAAATGTACCTAATTTTTTTTTTTTTTTTTACACAGTGATCTTATCAAGGCCTGGAAGCCACTCAGGGATAAGGGTTATTGCAAGTACATTACGTTAGTGTGGAGATTTGATGAAGTGTTTAATTAAGGGGGCGATTCATTAGGAATTTGTTAACATTGGACTTGAATACATCCAAGTTGTAGTCCGGAGGGAAGCAGGCAGACGGAACAGAGTTCCACAGGCGTGCAGTTCCAAGAAAGAAGCTTTGCTCATGGAATCCGCGTTTTGATTTAGGCACAGATATAGAGTGGGGGACATTTTTCACAGTGGATTCAGCTATACGGGTGTTTTTCGTGAAGGATTGGCGAGGGGGGACCAGAGATTGGAGTTCAGACGAGCACCTGCCATGGAAATAAGGATAAAACAAGGATAGGCTCGCAACGTCTCTTCTGTGGGAGAGAGGTTGCAGAGTAGAGAAACGGGCATCCCCCCACTAAGCCACGAAGGCAAAAGAAAAATAATAAAAAAGATTTCACATGAATGGATAGTCCGGTGAAGGGTAAAAATCCAAAAATGGTAAATACAAAACGGTCGAATTTAAAATTTCAATCCAATGGGTAAATTCCATTCATGTGAAATCTTTTTATCATTTTTCTTTTGCCTCATGTTCCCCTTACCTCACCCTTTTTTTTTAACTAAGTAAGATCTGTGACTTACTTGTAGTTTCATTAAATACTTTTATATGCAAAATCCGATCCTGCATTTTGCTAATTCCTGCCCTCTGATGAGAAGGAGAGTATTTCTTCGAAACTCAGCTGATTAAGGACTATCCACTTATCTTGTGCTTCCTGTTTTAAAATTAAATATGTTTTTAACTCTTTTTCAAGATGTCTTTTAACATGTTTTATTAATCATTTGTTCATATTATAAGCTCTATTTCCTTTTCAGTTTTATTGAGCTTTTACATCTGGCTGAGTTTATTTTACTTGTAAATATTAACTCTTTAATATTTATAATATATTTAAAGTTTACCATTTTGATTACCTTGGTAAACTTATTGTAATTTATTATATATATATATATATATATATATATATATATATATATATATTTAAAATATGATCATATACAAATATGTCATTTCTAAAAAAAAAATAATTTTAGCTTCCATAGTATACAGTCCTATAAATAATTTTATAAATATTTTAAATATATTCCATTTGTTCATTTTAAGTAACTTCTTTATACAAATATTAGACAATATTTTTTATTGATAACTTCAGTGTTAATAAAAAAAAAACTTGTATACAGAATTTATGACATAATTTTGTGATAAAACTTGTGAAAGATACAGGTTGTAGAAATGTAGTAATAAACATACTCACTCGTTTTGTTTTTTCGGGATAACACACTTTTGTAGTAATGTAAAAAACAATGAAAGTTTATTTTTTTATTCTTTTATTATAAAGAGCAGAAGACTGAAATTAAAATACTTTTTTTTAACATAAATTGGGTTTCTATTACTATACACGTAGATTCGAAAAAATTGTCATAAAACAAATCTATAAATAAGAAATGTTATCAATAGCAAGATAAGTTTTTAGTGTTTTTATTTAATATAACATGGTCATTCAGCTTGAAAACCATACATTGTTTACCGATTTATTGGAAAATTTAAAATGGTGCCGGACTCTCTGTTGATCACGGTAAGATTGGGAAAACTAGTTAAAATTAAAAACAAACTATACAAAATACTATTAAAAACCCACCGAACATATGTCAGCGTATGTCACGGTACATATATTGATCGAGTCTCTAACAGTATTTTGTATATTTATTTAAGTTTTAACTCGTTTTCCTTAACTTACCGTGTTCAACAGAGAGTCCTGCACCATTTTAAATTTTCCAATACATCGGTAAACGCTGTATTTTTTTCGAGATGAATAAACATGTTATATTAAATAAAAACACTAAAAACTTATCCAGTTAGGTAGAAAAGTAAATTATCTTGCATTTGATAACATTAATTTGTTATATATTTGTTTTTGGACAACTTTTTAAAAATCTATGTGTATAGTAATACAAATCCAAAAAATTATTTTTATTTCAATATTATGTCTTTGCCTCGAGTGCCATTTTCACAACGTTTCGGTCAATGTGAACCCCGACCTTCCTCAGGTGTATCTTGTCGTACTCCTGAATGTTTCTGTCGAACTCGGAAATTTACACGGAATTTCGAAAGGAACCCTTTATTTACTTAACAGAGGTAGCATTCTCTTGTTCCGTCAGCCATGCAACGCGATATCGATTGAGTATGCACCCGAAATAATACAAAAATGGAAATATATATAAAAACTACCTAAAACTGTTAAGGATGGCTAACAACCTCACATTCCTATGCCGATGCTTTGATCTTAAGCTTGTGCTACCAGGCTTAACGTTGAAACTACTAGTCAGCTCTAGGTGGAAACAAAGGATTGCAAAACGAGTAGGGCATGAAATCGTCCGAGACAGAATCCTAAACAGTCGATGGAAGAGACCGATTACAGACAGAAACTTCAAACAACCTCACTCTGTTCTAGGAGTATATCTCGGATTTATAACAAAACCTGCATTCAAAAATGCCTGGACATATCCTGTAAGAAAGAATTTAAGGAAGTTAACTCCTGTCAATTAAAGAAAGTGGAAAATCTAAAAGCAGGTCAACCATTCACCAATAAGAGCCATTGTCAATCCAAGCAAACGTCAGCTAACTCCCTCTGGGGAGTCAGTGCTAAACAAAGGTCTCAAGTTCGCTACAACCATGAAGCTGACTCGATATTTAGATATGATAGCTCCAACAGAAGCGGAGCCTAGAATAAAACCAAGCACAAGGAAATGAACTTAGGCGTAAAGAGAGACAAGGACAAAAATTCAGATACTTCACAGCTCATAGATCAGAAATATTCCCGACTCATGATGCACCCTCGATTATAGAAATACATATACCTTATATATACTAAACATACATAGACACAGTTATATAAACCCGACAATGTTCAACGATTAAACGCAGAGATTTTTGTAGGTAGATTCGTACTAAAATAACCAGGCTTGATTTTCAGATAAATTTTTAAGATGTATTTTCGAATTTTGTATGCGATATCAAATATTAACGGATAACTCACTCTGATATTTCGCTGTATCTTGAAACTAAAGATAAAATGAATTGTGTAATCTAGCCATCGCTATTTAGTATCATGTTTGACGATGTTACTCAAAAACCAGAACTATTCTTAACACGTGACCAACCCTGGGATAATATACATATGTTGTAGCACATTCTTTTAAACTATCACGTTCTTCTGTCAAATTCATATACACTTTGATTTGTTGAGATTGGCCAGACTGGTCAGACCGGCGAGTAAACGATAGTTTACACTGGTAACGGCCAATATTTATTTTAGGATGAAATAAGCCACTTGTCTCCTGCGAGTTGTGACAGCTTTCATTTAAGCAAATGCAATTATCGAATAGGCGATAGTTTAAATTGTATTTATATTCTCAGGGCGTCAATTCATCTATGGTGTTTCGTTCGAGAAATATCTTCGTTCATATCATTTTTTCTATAATAACACGGATCTTTTACATAGCAGCTGGGGATACCTTATACTCTCTTATCATTGATTGCAAATAAGCAATGTTGTTCCTATGGTTGCAATTTTGTTTGTGTTTCAATAATACAAGCATGATTTAAAAAATTGGAAGACTCTACTTATAGACACTGACGATAGGAGCTGACGAATCAAAAGGGTCAACGTTCTGCTAACAACCAATCAGAACCGAAAATTGGTCCATAAAAGTATTGAATCTTTTAGCATTCCCGCACATATTTTCTTTCGTGTTCACACGAAAAAATCTTTACTCTTTGCCTGAAAATGTCTTAAATGCGAGACTTATACAGAACAACTACCCACCGAAAACGCTTTTTCCGTCTCCAGGACTTGTACAGAATAGCTACCTATTAGAAACTCTCCTGAAACTTAGCCCGAATGTCAATTCAACGTTTTCGAGATTAATCGCTAAATACGTGTTCACTAACTGTTATATATCTGGAATCGCACGTCAGTAATTATTACGTTAGCAAAGGTGCACATTCAAAAGGGTCACATTGACTGTATGTTAAACAATATCTGTAAAACAAAATCGTTTCCACGGTTGAATGTAGGATGAATGACATAAAGGGGGGATAGGTGTAATGCTATAGACAAACTTGAAAAATGAATAACGAATGACGTCACATTTTTTAGCAGAGAGAAAACTATGGTTGTCATAGCAGCCTTCGACCAATAACGTAGAAATAATTTTTTTTTTTTTTTTTTACAAAGGCATCACCACATTATCAAGGCCCAGAGGCCACTCAAGGATAAGGGTTAAAGAGTGTACAGTAGAAATTGGTCAATATAGTAATCATTAGTAATGAAAATTTGGTAAATCTAATAACTTATATGGAACGGCTCATCAAGAACTTATTTACTTTAGACTTGAACACAACAATATTGTAGTCAGCCGGAAAGCAGGAAAACGGAAGACAATTCCATAGGCGTGCAGTTCTAAGAAAGAAGCTTTGTTCATGGAATCTACGTTTAGGTTTAGGCACAGATAAAGAGTGGGGGAAATTATTGATAGTGTTTACAGCTAGACGAGTGTTTCTTGTGAAAGTTTGGCGAGGGGGGACCATAGATTGAAGCTCAGTCGAACACTTTCCATGAAAATAACGATACATCAGAGACAAACTCGCAACATCTCTTCTGTGAGATAGAGGTTGCAAGGAGGAGAAAAGGACATCTCCTACGAGGCTACGAAGTCTATTTTGAACTCTATCAAGGCAGGACAAGTCCTTTCTAGCAGCTCCTGCCCAGATGTGGCAACAGTATTCCATCCTTGGACGTACCTGGCTCTTATATAGGTAGAGAATAGCATCAGCAGTGAGATATCTACTGGATCGATAGAAAGATCCCACCATTTTTCCAGCGGCCTTGGCAACAGATTTGATATACGTGTTCCATTTAAGATCAGGAGTAATGGTCAAGCCCAGAAGCTTGTCAAAACATGAGGCCTCCTGAAGACGAGAGCCATTCATTTCAATTGATGACAAATGTGAATTAGAATGTTGATGGTGTAAAGAGAGAAGCTTGGTTTTAGATGCATTAAAAGTAACCAGCCACTCCTTTCCCCATTGTACTACGTGCTCAAGATCAGAGGAGAGAGAATTGGAGAGAACTTGGTCGTTTACTGTCTTAGATGTGCTACCATAAATGGTAGTGTCGTCAGCATAAATGTCTACAAATGATGTAAGGATATGATTTGGAAGATCATTAATGTAGATCAGGAAAAGAGTTGGGCCCAGGATGGATCCCTGAGGGACACCGGCATTAATACTGTGAGCTTCTGATTTTTGCCCCTCAACTACTACTCTTATGAACCTATCAGAAAGAAATGATTTAATAATTGAGAAGACTTTTCCAGCTATACCATAGCTAGCGATCTTATGAAGTAAACCTTTATGCCATACCCTATCAAAGGCTTTAGATATGTCAAGAGCAATTGCCCTAGAAAGATTGCCACCGTCGAGAGATTTGCTAATCCTATGCGATATAACTGTAAGGACATCTGCTGTAAATCTAGCAGAACGGAAACCATATTGAGTGTCACTAAGAAAGTTATTTTTGTTGAGATGTTTGATTACTTCTGTATTTAACACAGATTCTAGCAACTTACTCATGACGCACAGGAGACTTATTGGCCTGTACTGAGAGGGGGATGAGCGATCACCTGAATTCTTAAATACAGGGCATACTGATGAGATTTTCCAGGGAGATGGGAAACTATTCTCCTTAAGACAACGTTTAAACAGTTTTGTAAGTATGGGCGCTAATTCAGGTTGAAGTTTTTTTAGTACTATAATTGGAATACCATCAGGGCCAGTTGCTTTACTCGAATCAAGGTTTTTGATTAGCTTCGCAACATCACGTACAGATATACGTATATCACATAGCGTGTTTTCTGATACAGGAGGAAATATTGGGGGTTGGCGGTCTTGGTCGCAAAGGGTAGAATTAGCTGCAAAGTTCTTGACAAAGAGTTTGGCTTTGTCTGATGCTGACGAGATTACCTCAGGTCCATTGATAATAGTTGGGATGGAGCACACGCTTCTGTTCAGGATTCTGTTTGCTATTTGCCAAAACTGGTGGGAACCAAGCATCTCGCATCTATGTCCTTGTGAATCACTCATTTATTTAAGTTAGAAACTTAAGTTTGAGAAGTAAATAATTAGTTTGTTTCTCCGAGTCCAATATTTTTTCAAATAAAACCTTGAGGAAAACTCACTAAACGTTCTCTTTTGTTTTATTTCTTCATGGAAACAAGTAAAAAGTGTATAAAAAGTGCGTATAAACACTCACATGTATCTGTAAGAATTTTTATTTTGTTATTAATTTTTTTAAGTAACTAGCTGACCGAGTTGGAATGAGTATGTTGCACTTTGATCTATACAAAATATCGTTGCTTTTTAATTCATGTGTAACTAATACCTGGGAATATTTAACTTGAAATTTAATTTCTCTTTGTTTATCCTTATCTCTGTGTATATATAAAAGCTATTTAATCTTTGCGCGTGCGTGTGTGAGTTAATTTCCTATGCACTCCGAAACGCTTAAGCTGATTTGTTTTTAATTTCACATTATATACTATATGTGTCTAAGATTGTTCATACATGAGGATTTTTTTGTTGCAATATCCTCAATAATCATCGAAAAATGATAATCGAAAAAATCTGATTAAAGAACGAAACAGACACATTTGGGCCAAAGTTAACATCTTTACACAGACTAACATCAAAAGTCCATTTGAGAAGTTTTATCAGGAGTATTTTTTTTTCATGAAACAGGAGCACGTTCGAAATGAATGTTTATGTTTGAAGCAGAATTGAACCATGATAATTAACGTTTGCATTTTAAAAAATGATTCAAGTCATTATATAAAATAATTTATTAAATCAAAAGTGTATCTTTTACAGTACAATGTAAACTATAATGCAACGCGGAATAATTAATTTGGGGGGGGGGCATCTGAAGCTTACATCACATGGTCTGGGCTAGGGCCTGACTAGAGCAGACAATCAATCGATTTAATTGTAAATCGAACAATTTCGCCGATATCGATGACAATAAATGTATTTAAAGAGTGAAACATTTGGTAATTCTAATTTAATCACGGGTTTCCCTGCTTGTTTCCTTAATACTAATTTACACATTTGTACGATTTCTTGTAATTTCAATCCATTCTTAGCTTATTTAGAATTTTTAGGTTTTACTTGAATTTTTGAGCGAAATATCAACTTTTTTTTTTGTGCTGTGCATTCAGTTCTGATTCCTGGGCCAAAAGTTTCGTTGATATCACGAGTTGTCTCAGCAGCTTTTCGACGTTGCTTAAAATTGAAACAAGAGAATTTTGTGAATTTGCTTTTTTCCGTCTTGTATTCAACGTTCTGAAAAGGAGACATAATTGCTTTAAAACGATTGTAATTAAAACGATTAAATAGAACGAAAATCTCTCTTTAAAATGATATATAAGTGAAGGTATTTATATGAACACTTATTTTAAAATTCATCATAATCCAAGTAAACAATTCCACAAAAAACCCTCCCCCTCTCTCTCTCTCCCTCTCTCTCTCTCTCTCTCTATTTATACATCTGACGTCACATCCATTTCTTGAGAACATAGGTCGACGTGGCATCTGCTCTCTGTCTGTTTTACATCGTTCTGCGAATTTAAATAGCAATATATGTACAAGAAAACGTACCCTAAAATGTTTGACACCAAGAATCTTAAATGTTGCAGCCTATTAGTAACATTAGTAGGATGTTTATGGCAGTAATTAATAGTTTGTAATGTTTTATTACTACTATTATTATTATTATTATTATTATTATTATTATTATTATCATTATTATTTTTAAAAAATACTTTATTGGTTATTATTATTATCACTAATATTATTACTAGTAGTAGTAGTAGTGGTGGTGGTGGTGGTAGTAGTGGTGGTATGTTTTTATTATTACTGTAGCTGTAATGGTAGGCGTTGTTTTTTTTTTTGCTCTCATTGCTATTGTTGTTTTTGCTGTTAATATTATTACTATATAATATGATTAACTATATTAGTGTTGCTATTATCATTGTAGATTTTATTTCTATTGTTGTTGGTGGTGGTAATGGGAATAGTGGTGATGATGAAGGAAAAAAGGTCGGGAGGAGATCTTTGACCTTGGGGGGACCCTTCTAGGGATAATGTCTCGATAAAACTATCGGTGGTGGTGTAACCTTAAATTTACTAACCCCATTTATGGGGGAATATCAAATCAAAATATTGAAAATGACGACGTGAATGAGGATAGAACATCTTGTGATGGTCTCACGTCAGGTAGGTGTCCCACTGGTCAACAGAGTAGGTCCTGTCGTCATCATATAACTGTTTGAAATTCTGAGGATGTGGCTGGATATAGGGGGAGTGAGAATTGCCAGAGAGGGCCCCGAGGAACGAAGGGAGTTGGAATAGGAAATGTAAAAAAAACGTGGACGGATGAGTACTGTGGAAATGCTTTCTAAGAAGTGGAAGCAGCAAATCTGGTGGATATATCTGAAAAGTGAAAGAAGAATGGGAATCGAGAGGAGGAGGAGGAGCTAGAAGTGTCGCAAGTTTGGTATCCCAGTTACAACAAATTAAAAATAACAACCTACTTTCAGTGATTGCAAGAGAAGAGATTGAATGGATGGTTAAAAATTAAATGAATAACGAAAGTAAAATTGATTAAACTAGCTCTGATGTAAGAACTGAGAAAGTGGCAGTGCAGAAGGGAAATGTAAGCGATGATGGAAGGCGGACAACAGAGTAGGTATGGAATCCTATGGTTATGGGAAGTAATGAGAAAGTTTGAAGGATCTAAAGCAGATGAGATCATTGACTCTAGGACAATGGAGCCAGTGAAAGGAGCAGATGTATGGAGAAGTAGTGATGAAGTTCGAACTTTGACCTGTAGAAAAAAAAGTACTTCAGAAGTTAAGAGAGGTTCTTCTTAGAAACGATATAATAGAGATTCAAAATATGAAGAATAGTGATAGGCGGAAGGTGAAAAACGAGGTAAAAATAATTCAAGAAGTAATTCACAACATCATTAGAAGAATACATCGATTACGGAACTTAACAGGCTTATGTATGCAGCGTCATACGTTATTGCGCATCATCTTGACATATTACAGAAGAAAAGGGGAGAAATGAAGGATAGAAGGCCACACTGGCAGAGGCGGCTTGAAGAAAGTATTAGTCAGTGGCGGAAATGTATTGTTAGAATCGAAGAAATAAGAAAATGAGTTAAACTAGGACAGAAAGCCAAGGGCGAGCTTGAAAGGAGTTATAGATTACTGGAAAAAGGAACGATGAACGTTCTAACAATATTGAAAGAGAAGGTCTACACTGGTGGTATGAAAATTAGGAACTGTGTTGGAAAAAGTGTTGCATTTTGGCAGAATAACCTTTTCCGGAACAATCAGTCTCAGCTGCATAAAGAATTAAATGGTAGTAAACAGGCGGAAAATAACAACACTCCAAATGCAAAAGATGCAAGGAAGTTCTGGAGTGGGATTTGGTCTGTCGAAGGGTGATATAATGAGAAAGCTAACTGGTTGGGAGAGGCCAGAGAAATGCTATCAGAAATTCAGCAGATGAAGAACGTTGAGATAAACATCGATTTCGTTAAGGCTAGCATACGTAGGATGACAAACTGGAAGGCACCTGGTTCAGATGGAGTGATGGGCTTCTGGTTTAAGCAGTTTCCGTGCATTTATCCACCTATAGTTGCTGCTCTGCAAAGGGTTGTAGAGTCGGGAGATGTCCCTGGTTTGCTTGTGAAGGGAAGAACAATACTGATTAGGAAATATCCTGCAAAAGGAACAGATGCCAATAATTATAGACCATTTACATGTCTGCCATTGATGTGGAAACTGTTGACTGGAATATTTGCGGACAAAATTAATGAACATCTAGAGAGTAATGGTATTTTTCCTGACAAACAAAAGGGGTGCCGGAATGGCTTGAGAGGTACTAAAGAGCAACTACTAATTAATAAAGCATTAATGCCGAATGCGAAGAAGAGGAATCTGCACGTAGCATGGATCGATTACAGAAAGGCTTATGACATGTTTCCTCATGCATGGATACGTGAAACACTATTGATGATGAAGGTTGCTGAGAATGTGGTAGAGCTTTTGGAGACAATTCTGGCTCAATGGAAAACGGTGCTGACAGAGAACATCGAGGAGATGGTGCAGGTTGGCATTAAACCTGGGATATTTCAAGGAGATTCGTTATCGCCACTTCTTTTTATAATGTCAATGATGCCACTGAGCATCCTATTGAAGAGAGAAAAACTGGGGTATAACTTTGGATCTGGTGACAGACGCCTCAACCATCTACTATTTATGGGTGATTTGAAAATATTCGGTAGAAATGAAAAGGAAATGAAGAGACTGGAAGAACTTGAGGGGACATACTTAGAAGACATTGGGATGGAGTTCGGGATTAGTAAATGTGCGGTGCTGGTGAAGAAAAGAGGGGTAAAGTTTTATTCGAATTGAATAGTGCTGTCAAATGGAGGAATCATGAAAGAAATAGAAGATAGTAGATATAAGTATTTGGGAGTGCTGGAGGGCGTAGGCATCATGAACAGATAAATGAAGGAAAAAGTCAGGAAGGAGTATCTTAGAAGAGTGAAACAAATTGCAAAGTCGAAACTGTATGGAAGAAATCTAATGAAAGCAGTAAATGCATGGGAAGTCAGTGTTTTGAGATACAGTGCGGGAATTTTAGAATGGTCTGACAAAGATTTGCATGCCATGGATACAAAAACAAGAAAAGTTTTAGCAATGTTTGGTATATTTCACATTCGAAGTAGCGTAGCAAGGCTGTATCAAAAGAGGAAAGATGGTAGGAAAGGATTGTGTTAGGACAAAGGAGATGTCGTTAAAGGAGCATGTGGTTAGAAGTGAGGAGTGGATGCTTAAGGTTGTGGCCAATGTATGTGCGACCAAGGCTGATTACGTGAAACGTATGGATAGAGAAAGGGCAGAGGAACTGACTAGGAAGAAAATGCATGGAAGGTTCTTCCAGGAAATAGCAGAAGTGGCTGATGAAAGATCATGGCAATGGCATAGAGCTGTTCAAAAAAGTGGTTCTTGAAGAGAAAGTTGCTGCAGAATGCCGGATTTGTGGTAAGACCTCAGAGCTAATTGCGCACCTTGCAGCAGGGTGCAATGGACTAGCCCAGAGAGAGAGTACCGCAAACAACACGATCGCATGGGACTCCGGATATATTGGGAGGCGTGTAAGAGGGTTGGGGTGAAGTGTGCTGGAAAATTGTTTGAGGAGGTGCCTAATGAATTGAGAACAAGTGAGGATGCAAGGTAGATGTATGCTGGGACAAAGGTGTCGTAAAGACCAAGCAATTGGAACAGAATCGTCCGGATTTGGTCGTCTTTTACAAGGTATAAAGATGTGGCAGATTATAGACTTCTCAGTACCCTGGGACAGGAATGTGAGAGAGAAAGAGAATGAGAAGTGGAGCAATTATGCTCCCTTGGCCTTGGAGATAAGGTGTATACACGGGGTTAAAATACAAATAATTCCGGTCGTAGTTGGTACACTAGGAGTAGTATCAAGTCGTCTGGAAGGACACTTGAAAAAACTACAAATCCCCGATATTTTAGGCGGCCTTCAAACCTCTGCAATTATAGGTATCACCAACATCCTTAGGAAAACCCTTTATCTTTGAAGCACCTGGTTGAAGCCGAGATTAAGGGAAATCCTGTGGAAATTAATCCCATCCCTTTCCATAGAGACGTTCATAAACGAAATCAGAATAATAATAATAATAATAATTATTATTATTATTATTATTATTATTATTATTATTATTATTATTATTATTATTATTTAAGTATAATTTACAATCTATTTAAAAAATTATTTTCCTTGATAATAAATATTCTACTTTATCTTTTTTCGTCATTTTTTGATATGTTACTAATTTCGACATAATGAAATGGATCTGCTAGGTTTTAATTAAAATTCTTCTTGCGTATAAAGGGAATTCATGTTTTTAGGGTGTTTCCATTCTCACTATAGAATATTGAGATTCATCCGGAACCAGTATTATAATATCTAAATGTGTAATGTATAGAGATAATAAATATTATTACATGTAAACATCGGTGAAGTGATTTATGGCAGATATGGTTCCAAAAACATGACGCATACTTCTGCAGCATAACTTTGCTAATAGTTTGTGTATATCGATAATTTTGTTGAACCTTAAGAGACAATGGACACCCCTGAAGGGAAGCTGCGTGTGCAATGGTAAAGCAAGTCTTGCGCAATCGCAGACCACACCTCTTCGGAATAGACACTGCTTACGTCCAGTAGAAAGGAGAGACCCACCTGACTGGAAATAATGCCAAGATAAGCGGAGAGCACACACAGCACCTAGAATTCCCGAATCGTCACCAATCTTAGTACAGACCAGGCTCAGCATTTCTTAACTTTGGTGAACTGGCGGGAACAGGTGGGTTAACATGGGCATGCTGTATATAGTAGACTAGCCTGGGTACGCGGCGTTGCCTGGGTGTTTGAGAGTGTGTGTTAAGCAAAAAAAAAAAAGTGGTAGTAGGCAGGCTCAAACCCGTACCGTGAAAGAGGAAAAGAACGCGAAGAAAAAACATGACGTGTTTGCTGTTGCCTCCATCGCAAAACCGAAAGTGGCGAAGGATTAAATTAAGTCTAGACTTTCGAAAATATCGGCGAAAAAAGCGATCGCTCCCTGTAAAAAGTGTCCAGTTGTGGGTGAAGGAATGAATGTTTTTGGGCCAATTCTTCGATATTTGTCGTCCGATGGGTCAAGTTTCAAAATGATACCGATCTCGTGAAAATCCATCGCCTCTGTTTTTGCGAGACATACAAACATACATACATACATATATTTAAAAAGACAGGTGAGATTTATATTAGAGAAGACCAAATATAACACTGTGTTTGTCTTGATTATTGTTGGATTACAAGGCTATAAAACTAAAGTATAGATAAATCTACCTTTCTTGATGAGGTAACAGTTAAACTATTTGTTGTTGTTTTTTGTATAAACTGTGTAACTGACACTATTTACTTAATTTAGCGGCGAAAAAAGGAAAACGCTGTTTGTTTATTTTAGAGAGTATTTAAAGTACGAATTCGCTGTAAACTGCTTTTAATTTCTCATGTTTAAAATAAGATTAAAAAAAGGAACCAGAATAAAAAAAGAAAAGAAACCAGTAGTCGAGTGGAACATCCAGTGCGTTTGGCATATTTACCTCGATTAACGCGTGAAAATGCACTTAATAGATATTATTTCGTTTAGTTTATGTTTGAAAAGTAAGACACAACTAATTCAACTCAATACTTAACAGACGATTATCAACGGCGTATGCTATTTTCAAATAAACGATGAATCTGACAAATATACTGCCAAATATTTTTTCAGGCGATATATATATATATATATATATATATATATATATATATATATATATATACATTAGTGATTTTGTTGGGTTGTATTACTGTACACATAGATTCGAAAAAAGTTTGTCAAAAAACAAATATATAACAAATAAATGTTATCAAAGGCAAGATAAGTTACTTTTCTACCTAACTGGATATGTTTTCGGTGTTTTTATTTAATGTAATATGTTTAATCAGCTTGAAAAACATACTATGTTTACCGATATATTGGAACATTTAAGATGACACCCGACTTTCTCTTTAACACGTAAGTTTTGGAAAAGGTGCTATAAATATAAAACTAGACAAAATACTGTTAGAAACTTGTTCAATATATGTTACCATGACATAGGTTGACATATATCCGGTGTTTTTTTAATAGTATTTTGTCTAGTTTATTATTTATAACACCTTTCCCAAACTTACCGTATTAAAGAGAAAGTCGGGCGCCATTTTGAATCTTCCAATACAACGGTAAACACTGTATGTTTTTCGAGCTGAAGAAACATGTTACATTGAATAAAAACACGAAAAATATATCCAGTTTGGTAGAAAAGTAACTTATCTTGCCTTTGATAATATTTATTTGTTATATATTTGTTTTTTTGACAACTTTTTCGAATCTACAACCCTCGAACTTTTTCTTCGCTATCTACATAAATATTTTTTCCGCCATGTGTGCGTATAAAAACACTATTTCAGCTTTCTATTTTGTCATGGGGAACGTGTGGCAGCAAGCATACAACAAAACTCAAATAGCGATTCTCGCGCTGTTTTAACTCCAATTTCGACATAAATAGAAGGCAGAAGAGAAAAGACGCCACCACGTGATTTCAAGAATACAGAATAATTCAAACAACGTGGGTGAACACGAAGAGCTATAGGAAATTGCTATGTGCGTACACACACGCGACTTGCGTTGTCTCGTCGGCACATTATCTCAGCACCATCTTACGCCACATCAACTCTTTCTGACAAGCAACCCACAAAGATGCTCACCAAGCACTAAACTTCTGAATCTCACAACTACCTCTCTGAAGTTACACCAGTTAATATGAGTTACTACAAAACGTACACTACGAACTTATTACTGGCCGTTTATGATCCGACCTACTCACTGGTTACGCCGATTACCTGAACAATGCTTTTTCTACGGACAGAAACATTCCTCACACTGCGAACGTATGCTCATATTCGCGAAAGTCGCAAAATAACATCAAGCAAGCTCAACCTCGTGTGCCGATAATTGGGCACGCATCATAGACTCCGCAGTAATACAGGTTATGACCGCAACACTCGCACTTAATATTCGCAACGTCGTCCTGTGGCTGTTCAACAGTTACATGAGCTTTGAACCATCTTTGTGATATTTTCCTCTCATAATCCTTTTTACTCCTAAGTCTCCGGCTAACTGGCGGGTGAGTGTATAGGTATCCGCCCTTTTAAATCTAACCTGCGTTTATCAAACCGCACACACGCACATACGCACCGGTTACCACCCTTGTATATACGTACATAGGCACCGGTTACCGCCCTTGCTGTAATAATCGTTTTGTACAACAGGTGGCGTTCTCTATTTTCTACTGCCGTTTCTATTTCTCCCTGTCTCTATCTCTGTCTGTCTGACTGTCTCTCTCTCTCTCTCCCGATCTTTCTCTTTCGATTCAAACCTCGAATGTGATCGCACGTTTTCCTTCTCCAAGGTAGGGTCACATTCTTGTGTATGGCATAACAAACTCTTAGCACACAATAAACTTCCCACGTATACTTCGACGAACTCGCGTATACATTCACGCACACATACACGCTAGCAACATTTATCTACATGCATGTTGACATACATACAAACACTCTATATAAATATATAAATAAATGTTCCTGTACACATGGAAATATATCATTCTGCGTTGATGTGCTTCATTTTAATGTCTTAAATGTATTCGTAACCAATGCCTTTATTGTTGAGTTTTTTTATCATGTTGTACGATCTGCAAACGACGACCTCCTACTCTCCTAGTAATCGAACAAGCAACCTTCTCAATAACAAGCTCCTCAAATTCGCCTACAAAGTGGGTGTGACGTGACCGTCCCGGGGGGGGGGATTGAGCTCCTCACAGGGGAAGATCAGAACATTTTTATGAAACAGCGGGAACTTATACAACCTCCTAATACTAATATTGTTATTTCCATTATTATTGTTGTTGTTATTATTGTCATTTTATTACTGCTGTTACTATTATTGTTTAATTTTGATCATTATAATTAATATTTGTATTATTTTCATAAGTATAATAATAATAAGAATTATTATTATTTATATTATTATTATTATTATTATTATTGCTTTTTATTGTTATTATTGTTGTTGCTTTTTATGTAGTAAATATTCTCTGTAGCTTTTTATATATGTGTTCAAAACTTACTACGATATACCTACACACACACACACACACACACACACATATATATATATATATATATATATAAATTGAAAGTGTCTATCCGTTACAGGCAACTGAGATTTGGGAAACTCTTTCTAATCAATTTTCGGCCACAAATTTCGCTATTAAGGAGTCAAAGATCTAAGATTTAACTTTTGAGAACTCTACCAAACTCCTCCGCCAATTTTCGGTTTAAACTCTTTAAATTTTAGATATAGGTTCCTTGGACATGGATCTAAATTAATAACTTGATGGGATCCCAAAACAATAAATGTAAGGGGGTCATAATAGGGGCCAAAATTGAAAAAAAAATTGAACTCTGCGGTCTCTACCAAATTACTCAGACAAGTTCTGACTAAAAATTTGAAATTTTACATGCAGAGTATTCAGAGATACGCCAAGCTTTTTAATCGGTTTGGGTCGAAAATTTGAGCTACAAATATATAAATTTATGTATGTATGTTTGCATGTCTGCCGAAAACTTTCGACAAAGGCGATAGATTCGCACAAGATCAGTATCGACTTAAAACTCGACCCTTCAGACGACATATATCGAAAAATTGGCTAAAAATATTAATTTCCTCACCCTTAACGGGACACTTTTCTACAGGGAGGGGTCTCTTTTTCCGCCGATATTTTCGAAAGTCATTCCATTTTTTCGATTGTCTGACCTTTATTTTAACCTACGTCACTTCCGGTTTGGCGGTTGTCGTAACAGCAAAGACGCCACGTTTTATCATCTTCTTTTCCTCCTTCATGGTACGGGGTCGAGCCTACTTTCCTATTACCAGTTTCTTTTTTTTTCTGCTCAACATGCACCTACAAACACTTGGGCAACGCCGGGCACCCATGCTAATATATATATATATATATATATATATATATATATATATATATATATATAGGTGTATATATACATATATATATATATATATATATATAGGGAGATAGATAGATAGATTGATAGACAGAGAGGCAGATAGAAAGATAGATAGATACAATGAAGTCAGCACGTATCAAGACGCGAAGGCCACTCGGGGATAAGGGTTAAGATGGTAGTGTAATAATCGTTAATGAGGTAAATTGAGTAGAATTTTATTATTTAAGGGAACGGTTTAACAAGAACTTGTTTACATTGGACTTGAAGTAGCCGACTGTGATCTTACACTCGGGTAGTACTAGAAAAGAAGCTTTCTTAGTAAATAAATGACAAAACAAGTTATTCTAAAGTTCATGATGTTGACCATCTTATAATTTACTAGCCATGGTTGACATGAAGTTCTTTTTGAAACACACCAGTATACTAATCAGTTTCATCATTGGCAACGTGGACACCCGCATAACAAAAATAAAAGAACGGATGAAAACATGTAAATATAATCGCCCCCCCCCCAAAAAAAAAAAGATGTGATACACTCTCCACCAGATATTTCAGCAGAAGGGCTATAAAGAGAAGAAACTATTCTCTCAATACTGAGCACTGGAAAGACCCTCCCCCCAAAGAAAAGATAATTAAAAATAAATTATTACAACTTTTGTTTCAATAAAAATAGCAGTGAATGCCCGTGCGATCGCAAAAATAAAGAAAAAAAAGATCTACCAGAAAGTAATTCCAAAAACAATTGAATGACATTTTACGTCATTTTATGGTTCTAATGTAATCCCCCCGCCACCGAAAAAAAATTGAAATTCTCATATTTTGGTGTTCGTTCTGCTTCTATAATTGTTAGGTGAAAGTACAGAATGGTTTCATAAAAATTAATTAAATTCATCGTTATTTTATGTTTCAAGGGCAATTTCCGCCCCCACCACCACAAACAAATTTAAAAATTGTGTATTTGTCATGCTTTGTCCCCCCCCTTTCGATCACCAAAATTGAAAAAATGCTAGAGATGATATATCTAGTTCAACACTTTGTGGCAAAACAGCGGGTGCTGATTTTACGTTAAATTTACATAGAAAAGTTATCCCCTACGCTAAAATGTTTTTTTTTTTTTCAAAATTTCTGTTTTCATATTATTTATAAAGACTGCTAAAACGTATTAGGCCACAAAAAACCAGGTCTAAGTTTTTAGGGTCAATGTCAAGTTTCTTTCCAACTAACTCAAAAACTTTACAATGACGACTTTTAATGGTTTTCGGTGGTTCTGAAAACGAATATTACGTTTAAGCCAGATAAGTAGTTTTCATGACATAAAGAAATTATTTTTTTCAAAAAGTGGGGGATCACTTCCTTATATAAATTTAACGTAAAGCACCCACTTTCTGATCACCTAGTAATTTCTTCATATCAAAAAACAAATTTAACCGTGATATTCGTTTTCAGTAACCTCGAAAATTGGCGCTTTTTTACTAAGAGATGCGTTCAATTTTTCATCTCATAATTTAGGACGCTAATTATGCTGTTAGTAAGTTTTAAAAAGCATACTTTTGTTTTTCATTCTTTTTTATTATACAACTTCTATAGATGTGAACAGGTGTCTCTGCAGTTTAACATTCACAAAAATTCTGTTTACATTAGGAGGCGGTTAAGTAAACTACAGAAGCACCTGAAAAAAACTATACAAATTCTATAAACGAATACCCACCTAAAAAAAAAAAATGAAAAACAAAAATATATTTTTGTAAACCGACCGCTCGTGTAAACTTACTGACAGCATTATTTACGCCCTAAATTATGAAAAAATAAACGAATCTCTTAGTAAAAACAACACCGGTTTTCGGTGGTGCTGAAAACGAATATCACAGTTAAATTTGTTTTATGATATGAAGAAATTAATAGGCTGTTAAAAAGTGGGTACACATTTTACGTCAAATGTATATAGGAAAGTGATCCTCAACTTTTTGAAAAAGTATTTTTTCATATTATGAAAACTACTTATCTGCCCCAAATTTAAATGTAATATTCATTTTCAGCACAATCGAAAACCGGTAAAAGTCGTCATTTAAAGTTTTTGAGGAGTTGGAAAGAAACTTTACATTGACCATTTTTTATAGTGGTTAAACGACGCTGGGCCACGTCGTCAAAATTGAGCATTTTTAATTTAAGATAGTAAATAAATTATAAAGAAAATCTGTTTCGCAGGCAATTAAACACATTTGCTATGGTATAATTATTATAATAAACCCTGGGCAACACCGATTAAATTTTATAAACAAAAAAAAAAGAGCAGGGGATGATGGATTTTGTTCACACGGTGTGTCTTATTAACTCTGTCCTCGTGAGAATACAAGTAAATGAGGACATTAGTTTTATTTTCTTTTTTTTTACACAGTGATCATCACTTATCAAGGCCCGGAAGCCACTCAGGGATAAGGGTTATTGCAAGTACATTACGTTAGTGTGGAGATTTGATGAAGTGTTTACTTAAGGGGGCGGTTCATTAGGAATTTGTTAACATTGGACTTGAAGACATCCAAGTTGTAGTCTGGTGGGAAGCAGGCAGACGGAACAAAGTTCCACAGGCGTGCAGTTCTAAGAAAGAAGCTTTGTTCATGGAATCCGCGTTTTGATTTAGGCACAGATATAGAGTGGGGAAATTTTCTCTAACAAAAACAAAGGTTACTTAAAAATTAAGAATAAGCGAAAAAAAATTCCTCCGAATTAATATTAACAAGGCCGATAGCAATTAGTCGCGTCCTCTCGTTTAATGAATGAATGCGTGAACGTAGGATTGACATGAAATTCTTAAAGATAAACTAAATTAACCGAAAATCGGGCTAAAATGACCTAAATAAAAAAAAAAGTAAATGACTTAGAATGACTTTAATGAACTTAAGGATGAATTGAATGACCTTAAGAATGACTTGGATGCTTAAAAAATAACTGGAACCCGTCAAAAACAACTTGAATGATCTGGAGAATGACTTGAATGATTTTGAAACTGACTGGTTGTAAAGTGGGTGATCATTTTACATTAAATTAATACAGATAAATGATCCCCCACTTTATATCACAAAGTTACAAACATAAGTACAACATGTAGTAAGAACAGATACTACACTTTGATGTTGGAAATAAGGCCAGGAAAAGGGCATTTATTTGCTCCCCCATCGAGCAAATTAGGCACAAGGCGATTTTTAAAGTGAGGAGTGAAAAGGAAATGGGGACCAACTCCCCGGGGAGTAGGGAAGCTGGATAGTGACAATTGGTATAAAGGGTTCCACCTACATTGACCAAGGTCTTGTATGTAGGGTTGGTATTTATTTGCCATCCCCACCGATCAAATAAGGCACAAGGCCGATTTATGATGTGAGAAGTGAAGGAGAAATGGGGGCCAACTCCCCAGGGAGTAGGGGAGCTGGATAGTGACAATTTGTATGAAACGTTGCCCCTACATTGACCAAGGTCTCATATATGGGGTTGGTAATTATTTGCTCCCCCATCGAGCAAATAAGGCCCAAGGCCGATTTTTAATGTGAGGAGTGAACCGGGGAAATGAGGACCAACTCCACGGGGAGTAGGGGAGCTGGATAGTGACAATTGGTATGAAGAATTGCCCCTACATTGACCAAGGTCTTATATATGGGGTTGGTATTTATTTGCTCCCCCACCAAGCAAATTATGCACAAGGCCGATTTTTAATGGGAGGAGTGAAGGGGAAATGCGGACCAACTCCCGGGAGTAGGGGATCTGGATAGTAACAATTTGTATGAAGGGGTTCCCCTGCATTGATCAAGGTCGTATATGTGGGGTTTCCCCCACAAATGGATTTTGCTTGCAGTATCTTCCGGACCAGATACTACACTTTTATCTTTGGCAATAGGCCAAGAAAATCCTTACAAAGCTAAGAACAGAATGTATTAGCAACAGACCTTTGATCTTAACCAAAAAGATCACGCACAAAAGTGTTACGGATAGACCGACTGACCGACCGACGGAATCCCTTATAGAGCCGCTTGCACGCGACTAAAAATAATAATTTAGTTTAGAATAATATTTCGAAATGAAAACAAAACAGGAAATATTTATTACGTAATTTTTCAATTAAACTATCACAGTTATTTTCCCTTTTGGTTTTCTGTTTTTTTTTGTTTGAAAATAAAACGGTTTCAAATTTCAGATATAATAGGTTTAATCAAATATAACTTTAAATTTAAATAAACTAAATAACGAAAACTGTTTTAATTAGTACAGTTACAACAAAGCTATTATGTCGAATAAGTAATATCGTCGAGGTAATTATTTAAATAGATTTCATTTAATGTGATATGTAAATGACCGTAACTCAATCATGTAAACGTGGTTTCAAGAATCCTATATATTGAAAGTACATCTCGAATATAATGTCTCCGGTGGCAGAAGTATCCTAACATGAGCATTAATATTTCATCAAAAGGAGAGGTGTACACGCACATGGCCTTTATATTTCTTGGGTCATTGGTAGTTGTACACACACGCACGGACGCTGCTACTTTATATATATATATAGATTCCTAAAATTCAGTTGACTTTTACAATTCTTACAGTATCTGTTTCGTAGCGCAAAATGGAAACATACTATAAGGTATTTATAGCTTCTTTTGGGATTTTAAATCATGTAAAAACGCGCTTTGTTTCCTTTTGACGGATTGATTGTTGCTATTTCTTCTGATGAATGAATTAAGGGCATAATAGATTCACTGATTGATATAATAATTAAGTGATAGATTTTGCGCTACGAAACAGCAACTGTCAAGAATTGTAAATGTCAACTGAAGTAAAGGAATAACTTATAAGATGGTCAACATCATTACTTTTGGAATATAGTCTTTTATAAGTTATTCACTATATTGCTATGTAATTACATTGAGCTTCTTATATATATATATATATATATATATATATATACTAGAATTTCAACCCAGCGTTGTCCGGGTGTTTGGAGGTGTGTGTTGAGCATAAAAAAGCGATGAATTATTTTTTTAAAGTTAATCCCCTATTATGACTCCACAACATTAATTTTTGGGCTCAAATCAAGTTATTAAGTTAGATCAAGGTCCATGGAACCGCTATCTAAAATTTCAGCTGTTTAGACCAAAAATTGGCGGAGGAGTTTGGTAGAGTTCTAAAATGATAAATCGTTTAACTTTGACCCCTTAACGGCTAAATTTCTGGCCGAAAACGGATTACAAATATATTCCCAAATTTACGTACTCTGTATATCAAATTTCGAGTCTGTTGACTGAAAATTGACAGAGATATTGTCAAGAGATATGTACAGAGACAGACAGACATATATATATATGTATACTAGCATTTCAGCCCGGCGTTGCCCGGGTGTTTGGAGGTGTATGCTGAGCAAAAAAAAAAAAAAGCGGTCAATTTTTTTTTAACTTTGGCCCCTATTATGCCCTCTTAAAATTTATTGTATTCGCCGCAAATTAAGTTTATTAATTATCCATGTCCAAGTAACTTTTATCTTAGATTTCAAGTGTTTAGACCCAAAATTGTCGGAGACGTTTTGTAGACTTTTCAAATGTCAAATTATTTAACTTGGACTTCTTAACAACCAAATTTATGGCCGAAATACGATCACATAGATGTTCCTAAATCTCAGTACCCTGTATATCAAATTTCGAGTCTGTAGACTACAATATGACAAAGTGATTGAGTTGGGAAATGTCCACAGACAGACACACAGACACGTTCACTTTTATTTATATATATATATATATATATATATATATATATATATATATATATATATATATATATATAGGATGGGCGTTTTAACTTTCACCCCTATTATGACCACTTAAAACTTACTATTTTGGGCTCAAATTGAGTTATTAAGTTAGATCCATGACCAAGGAACCTATATCTTAAATTTCAATTTTTTGTCCCAAAATTGTCGGAGTAGTGTGGTAGAGTTCTCCAAGGTAAAATCGTTGAACTTTGACCCTTTAACAGCAAAACCGATCACAATGATTTTCCCAAATGTCAGTACCCTTTATATAAAATTTCGAGCCTGTACACTTGAAATTGACATAGTTATTGCGTAGGAACATGTACACACGGACACAGATACACAGACATGTTCACTTTAGGTGTGTGTTTAGCAAAAAAGATGCGATGATTTTTTTTTTTTTAAGTTGACCCCTGTTATGACTCCTCTACATTCATTTGTTGGGCTCAAATCGTTATTAAATTAGATCCAGGTCTATGAAACCGCTATTTAAAATTTAAACTGTTTAGACTCAAAATTGGCGGAGGCGTTCGGTAGCGGTCTCAAATGACAAATTGTTGAACTTTGACCCCTTAACAGCCAAATTTCTGGCCGAAAACGGATTACAAAGACATTCCCAAATTTCAGTAATCTGTATATCAAATTTCGAGTCTGTAGACTGAAAATTGACAGAGATACTGTCGAGGGATATGTACAAAGACAGACAGACATACACACAGACACTTTTATAGATATAGATTGATGCAAAAATTGAAAATAATGCACTTTATGCTGTTCTCTGAAATAAGCAATCGGGGTTATATCCTGTTTCTGCAATATATATATATATATATATATATATATATATATATATATATATATATATATATATATACTAGCTAAAGTGCCCGCTGTTGACTGGTTTCAAAAACAGCCTACAAAAAATGGACTCTGATTCATGAAAGTATGATAGGTTATAAAAAGGAAAGGTTGTAAAAGATAACTTCGAATTTGGGGGTATCAAAACCAAAGCAAAATATGATGAAAGTAAAAATAAAACAAATAAACCCCGTAATTTGTTATACCATACTTGTTCACGCTGAAATACTTATCACAATATTCTGTGGATCTATATATAAAAAAAAACAAAACTTGTTAAACTTTGTGACATTTCCATTCTATGGAGGTCAAGCGCGAACGAACACCCCATAATTTTATTATACCATATTTCTTCAAACTGAAACATAATTATCAAAGTATACTTACGCAGATAGATATGAAAAGTCTTTACAAAAGTGTGTGACTATTTCCATTCTATTGAGGCCACGCCCGAACGCAGACCCCACAATTTTATTATATCATCCCTATTTAAGATAAACAATACTTAGCAAAGTATTCTTGCGTACATCTATATCAAAAACACTTGTAAACGTTTTTTTATTTTTATTTTTTATATTTCCATAATTTGTGGACCAGGCGCGAACGCAGACCCCACAATTTTAATGAACCACCGTTCTGCCAGATCAAACATACCCATTTGTGTGTCTCGATATATCTTCTATCATTATATGTAATCAGTTTTTTTAAATAGTCAACCATATAGGAGCCTATTCGTAACCAGACACACACACACACACACATACACACACACATTTATATATATATATATATATATATATATATATACTAGCATAAAGCCCGGAGTTGCCCGGGAGTTTGGAGGTGTATATTGAGCAAAAAAAAAAAAGCGGTTAATTTTTTTAAAATTTGACTCTATTATGCCCCCTTTACATTTATTGTTTTGGGCTCAAATCAAGTTTATTAATTAACTTATATCTGAAATTTCAAGCGTTTAGAACCAAAATTGTCGGAGGAGTTAGGTAGAGTTCTCAAAGGTCAAATCGTTGAACTTTGACCCGTTAACAGACAAATTTCTGGCCGAAAACTGATCACATCGATTTTTCGAAATCTCAGTACCCTGTATATCAAATTTCGAGTCTGTAGACTAAAAATTGACAGAGTTATTGCGTAGGGAAATTTAGACAGACAGACACACAGAAAGCCCCAGAGACACGTTCACTTTCATAGATATACTTGCCTTGGTGCCAGCCGTTGCCCGGGTGTTTGAAGGTGTATGCTGAGCAAAAAAAAAAAAAAATGATAATAATAAAGCGGTCAATTATCCATGGTAAAGGAACCTATATCTAAAATTTCAAGTGTTTAGTCCCATAATTGTCGGAGTAGTTTGGTAGATTTCTCAAAGGTTAAATCGTTGAACTTCGACCCTTTAACAGCAAAATGTCTGACCGAAAACCGATCACAAAGATTTTCTTAAATGTCAGTAACCTTTATATCAAATTACGAGTCTGTATACTTGAAATTGACAGAGTTATTGCGTAGGAAAATGTACACGCACACGGCGACAAAGACACGTTCATTTTCATATATATACTAGCATTTTAGCCCGGCGTTTCTCGGTTGTTTGGCGGTGTATGCTGAGCAAAAAAAAAAAAAAAAAAGGTCAAATGTTTTAAATTTTACCCTTATTATGATCCCTGTATATTTATTGTTTGGGCTCAAATTGAGTTATTAAGTTAGATCCATGTCCTATGACTCTATATACCGCACCCCCTGACCTTATTCACTCTTTCACTCATTCATTTCATAATAACGGACATTTCTGTAAAAGTCCGAGGAAGCTACAGACGGCCAGAAAACGGCCGGGTAACTGAAACAATAATGTAACTTAACAGAAAGATACGGTAATAAAACATATGTATACATACATATACATACATACATACATACATATATATATATATATATATATATATATATATATATATATATATATATATATATATATATATATATATATACGTGTGTGCATGTGTAATTTTCTTTCGCCTTCGTTGGAAGATTTATCGCAGTAATCTACTCAGACTTTTATGATGAAATGAAATAGCAGAAATTTGTTCGCTTCTCAAGTAGGATTTATATGAAAAGGAAAGTCGACACTGGCTTGAGTGTCGGAAAGAATTGAAGCGAGTTTACTTTTTTTTTATAATTGATGTCTCGCCAACGGCAGATACACAAGTGCTTTGCCATTTTTATCACCGTCTCTACGATGCGCATAAATTTAAACTGACGGTGGCGAGACGGTTGTGTCGAAACTTGATCATTATTTGTTCGTAATGTGTTTCAGATTGATGTGAAACGGTAAGAGGTCTTATTCTCGAGAAAGACAAGGAAAATTGTTTTCGGTGCGAAATGCGGAATCCTGCAATCCGATTTTAAGTTTCTTCAACTGTATGTACGTGTGTAACAGAGTGCTGACGCGCGTATAGCAACTGTATGCAATTTGCACTGTCGTGTGCAAGATGACGTCACAGCAAGGAAAAATATTCTAAAAGAAGAACGTGTGCGCAGACCGGTTGGTTGGTTGGTTGTTTTTGTTTTACAGCATATCAACCCTTTTCAGGTTATTTAATGCCGAGTCCAAAGATTTTGAAGAATTTTTTTTTAATAGAATATATTTGTGGTTTTCAAGTCGGTTTCTATTTAACCCACAGTTGGAAACGTAACCGGTACTACCACTCCGGGCCAGAGTGGACCTGGGAGCAATGGCAAGTAAAGGGTTGCTCCACACTCCCCGAATCCCGCAAGCTGGGGCCTCACCACTGGATATAGTTTAAGGTCATATCCAGGACCCAGCGCAGACCAGGGATCAAGTCTGTTGTTCTAACGGGGAAAAAATAGGTTGAGTTATAACTGTTCTCTTCCTTGGGACATCCTCTGCATACAAAGTGTGATACCCGAGTATGTACATGTACCGACTATATTACAAGTACATTTTAACTCTATTTTCTTTCAATAAGGACCTATCACTTATCAAGTTCAGATAGAAACTCAAGGATAAAAGTTAATTAGCGTCGGCTGTAATGCTGTAATCCCATTGCTGTGATCATAGCGTAGTATCTGTGTTAACTCTGGCAGGCAGGGCCAAGCGTCAAAAGTTATTATTATTTTTTTTTTATTTTTTTTTTTTTTTACACAGTGATCACCTCTTATCAAAGCCCGGAAGCCACTCAGAGATAAGGGTTATTGCAAGTACATTACGTTAGTGTGGAGATTTGATGAAGTGTTTACTTAAGGGGACGGTTCATTAGGAATTTGTTAACATTGGACTCGAAGACATCCAAGTTGTAGTCCGGTGGGAAGCAGGCAGACGGAACAGAGTTCCACAGGCGTATTATTGTTGGTTTTATTATTATTATTATTATTATTATTATTATTATTATTAGTAGTAGTAGTAGTAGTAATAGTAGCAGTAGTAGCAGTAGTATTAGCAGGAGTAGTAATTGATTCGAGCGACAGCGGGTCGCTCGATCCACTATTATGATTTGAAAAATAAATAATTAGATTGAGAAAGGGTGATAAACAGTTGAAATAATAAAAAAAAACTACAAGAAGAACATGATTTTGGAAAATACAAGTAAACGCATTTTGTTTTGGATAAATAAATAATCAGACACTCTCTCTGATTCTCTCTCCTTCAAGTCCAACGTAAACAAATTCCTGATTAACCGCCCCCTTAAGTAGACATTTTTATTCAACCCCCATACTAACGTACTGTAATGCAATAACCCTTATCCCTGAGTGGCTTCCGGGCCTTGATAAGTGGTGATTACCTTGTAAAAAAAAAGCATATGTTACGTCAGCGGTTGGGTTCTTAGGCACGTGGTGATACGTAGATCTGGGGAAATTCTAGTCAGTCGCTAGCTCAACATCGGAGAGAACAGGCGACTCAAGGGGGAGTTGGTCTCTCCATGATGCAGGGAGCGGCGTTTTCTCATGCAGCCAAGAATTGAAGCCGTTGTAATCTTTGAAAATGCCGGCCGAAATCATGAAAATAAATGTTCGTGTATATTCCAGGTATGTGCTGTGTTATTTACAGCTGTTAAAAAGACCTGCTTCTCTACAACTGTTACGATACGTCCACATCAACTGTTGAATAAATCTTAAGATATACACACTAGACGATCAACTAAATGATACGACGTATATACACACACGCATTTACACGTACACGAATATACAGATGAAATATAAAACCCACTATTCAACGTATACGTTGTTATGGAACATATTCATATCACACACAACTTAACACGGCTACTCGAAGAAGCTTCATTGTAATGCTCAGACATGGTGCAAATTAAGTAAGGTCTAAGAGGAATATTTAAAAAAAATTGTTTACATTAGACTTTAAAACAACCATGTTATAGCATGTTGGGAAGCAGCCTCGTGGTATTGTGTTCTACGGACGGGAAGTTCTGAGCATTAAACTTAGCTCGTGGAATGTTTGTTTAGTTTTAGGCACAGATAGAGTAATGGAGATTGTCGACATCAATTAGGGGTGTATAATAAGTCAACTCTTTATGTGTGGGTATTTGCAAGTCTTATGCTCAGAAGAGAAGATGAGTTACTAAATAATATATTACAAATGCGACCTCTAGCGGAAGCTACACTAGAAACGAAATAATGGGGGGGGGGTGAAAGGGGAAGAGTAATACACTGAAAATATGGAGGGAGGCATATTTTTTTAATTATTATTACATTTTCACCCCAAACAAGGCACATTGCCACTTTGATGTAGGGGGCTACTATCAGGGGCAGCAACTATCGGGGCACTTTGTTGGGATTTGGGCAGCAAGATGTCGGTTCACATTACACTTGAACTTCTGCATGTCAGTAAAGTTAGGGAAGCAGGGACCTGGAATGGAATTCCAGAGTCTAGCGGTTCTGGGGAAGAAACTACTGGAGTAGAAAGATCTTTTACCTCTAGGGATCTCTACTGTGTGTGGGTGGGATTTAGCTGCTTGTCCGGTTTGTCAGGGGTATTTACGTCGAGGGAGAACAAGTGCTTGTAGTTCGTCAGAGCATTCACCATTAAAATACTTGTAGAACAGGCAGAGGGATGCGACGTTTCGTCGATGGGACAGAGGCTGAAGCTTAGATACCAGTTCAGGGTCTATCAGATTGGCGACTCTCTTTTGAACCTTGCCTAGGAGCGAGAGACTAGCAGCAGATGCATCAGCCCAAATGTGACAACAATACTCCATACATGGACGAATGGTGACCTTATAGAGGTACAGGATACTTTCAGGTGTCAGTAGTTTTCTAGCACGGTAGAGAGAGCCTACCTTTTTCGCAGCGGCACTGACAATGTTTTCAGTATAATTGTTCCAGCTCATGTTTCCTGTGAACGTTAGTCCAAGCAGTTTGAAAGATGTACTCTCAGACAGGGAGTCACTGGCCATTGCTATTGGTGGCAGAGAAGGTTTCTTGTAATTATTGAAGGAAACAAGTTCAGTTTTGTCAGCATTGAATGTGACCATCCATTTATGTCCCCATTCCACTACAGATTGGAGGTCATCCTCTAGTGTTTTTGCCATTTCTTTATAGGAACACTACAATAATTAATGCGATAGAGGGAGAAATTCGTGGATATCACATAATGGATATAGGTTGCATGTAAGATTAAGCGGTTTGCTATGGAAGATTATGGGGCATGGGTTCAATATGTGCATCCCCGTGCGGAGATGTGACTTTAATATCAAGAAAACAATAGGGAAAGAGAGTGAAGATGGATGCTCTCATAATGAAATAAGAGGGTAGGAACAGAGATGGAGTTTTCTTGAAATAAAGGACGGACGTTAGGTGCGTATATAACAGAAAAGGAATTGCAAACTAGTATTAAACAAGATAAATATTAAAAATAATAAAGCAATAAAAGATAAAATAAAATAATAAAAATAAGATAAAAATAAATAAATAAAGTATACAAATAAAACAATGAATAATAATGAATAAAAAGTATTAAATTATAAAAAGTTTTAAAAATATTTAAAAAATATATATACTCAATAAAATACAGCATAATGTAAAATAGAGATAAAACAAGAATAAAATTTATAATAAAAGAAAAAAACTGCTTACGTATTAAACAAAAAAAAGGAAATCAGTTGACATGAAGTTCAATTTGAAGGCGAAAGTATTCAGAAAAATACCCGTCCTTATTAAATGGTTTGTACATCAACAAAAGCTTCCTAGTAAATGAGTGGGTATTTAAATTATATGACCAATTTCTAGAAGGGATTCAGTCTAGAAGGTGATGGCGGGTGATGAAATATTCAATTCCTTATAAATATGTAGTGATGCTGAAGATGTAGATAAAGGCGTCCCCAACTAATATATACATATATACACATGTTTATATACATATGTATACATATATATGCATGTTTATATACATATGTATATACATATATACACATGTTTATATACATATGTATACATATATATGAATATACATATATATACATGTACCAATATAAACATATATACATATACATAAACATATACATATATATACATATACATACATACATATATATATACACGCATACATATATATATGCACACACACATATATATTTATAAGTTTAAAAGCTATAAAAATAATACTGAGAATGATTTAGCTTTTGTAGCGTAACGGCTAACGAACTAGCCTATAAGACGCATGGTTTCAGGTTCGATTCCTAGAGGCAGTCAAGCTACGCTGATGAGGGATAGAACCTCGAAGCATGCATGTCCGTAGATTTCTGTTTTATAAGTAAAATAAAAATAATAAATAATATTTGTTTGCGTCCAAACAAAATATCAATGATTTTCTAATGAAAAAGATCGTCAAGATTGAAGACGCTTATTAGCCGTATTATTGATTAAACACAAAATCTCTCCCTCTATCTATGTATCTATGTATCTATATATATATATATATATATATATATATATACAAGTAAGAAAAGCATTTCATCCAAGGCATGAAAATAGTTAAACAAAATGTTTTTACTATAGGCTTTAAAAATAAAGGTACAAGATTCAATTTGAAATTTATTTATCTTCAAAGTGTACTTTTATAAATTTTACAAAGTAAGGTATGCAAATTTAATACCTTATTTTGTAAAATGCATAAAGTACACTTTGAAGATAAATAAATTTCAAATTGAATCGTGTACCTTTATTTTTAAAGCCTATAGTAAAAACATTTTGTTTAACAATTTGCATGCCTTGGATGAAATGCTTTTCTAACTTGTATTCTATCTTTTTAAGATTATATTTTATTTAATTTATTAATTTGGATTTAAAAAAAGATGAATGTAATTTTGTATGTATTTATAAAAACTCTCCTACTCTCTATTTCGGATTGTATTTCTCCTCACACCACAACACATTTTTGCAACCCCCTCTTTGTATTATTACAGGTCTCAATATTCTCTCTGTTTCAGTTTGTAATTCTCCTCACTCCACAACTCTTTTTTTGCAACTCTCTCGTTGTCATACATGTCTGAATAATAATAAACTTAATTTTTTTAAAGCTTCTTTCAGAATAGGCAATCTTTACAATTTAATAAGGAACATATTTCACATAGGTTTCATCAAAAATATTCAGTAGATAACGAAAAAAATAGAGATGAAAATTTCAAAAGGAGTGTATAACTGGTTACGCTCAATAGGAATCATCGCTAGCGAAAGACTTTGTTATTGTTATTCTATAATTATTATTTAAAACATTTTGTGTCCTGCACTTTCGCGCGAGAACTGATAGTGAGAGAGAGAGAGAGAGAGAGAGAGACAGACAGACAGACAGACAGAGAGAGACTATTATATACAAAAAAGGTGTCTTGTGTGTGTGAGTTCGTTTCTTATGGACACTACAACTTCTTTTCCGACTTAAAAAAAATTATACACAAATTTATTTTATTTATCTCGCAGTGTTTCTAGATATGTTTCGTCTCGCAGTTTTTTTTATTTCACATGAGGTTACTTGATGCGTCTGGGAGTTTTCTTATGTAGGTTTTGTGTCGAAAGCCATTAGATAAGTATCAAAATCGATAATCGAAACGATCAAATGAAGAAGGAAATTACGATTTTGAACAATGTTGACGCTTTTATACAACCTACGCTCACAAGTGCATTTGAGAAGTTTTATCACTGCACAAGCAGAAAGGTCCAGCCTATAAAATCAACTGTAGATTCTATTATATACCTTTTTATAGAGCGCAACTGGACCATGATACTTGGCTTTTGTATAATTCATTTTAATTCAAGAAGTTATCTCAGTATAATTTCATAAAGTCAACAGTATGGTCTTTGGTAAGGCAGGGGCGCGTTCGAAATAAACTTTTCTGTTTCGAGCACAATTGGATCATGATATATTATTTTTGCAATTTAAGCCATTATTTACAGATAATTTTATAAAATAAACAGTAGATTCTTAAAATTACAATGTAGATTACAATGTATACTGCGAGGAGGCATATGAAGTTTCCTCAAAGTGCCACGCGTGGAGCGATCCCCAAGAGAGAGCAAACAATCAAACGGTTTGATTAAAAAAGCGTTTTATCAATTTCAATAACAATAAATATTAGGGAGGGTGGAATATTTTATAATTTGATCCTTATTCAATCCCGGACCACGTCGGGCCTCCCTGATACGTGAGTGTTGGTATGACAGATGTAATACATAATATCTTTAGCAGTTTATAGTTCTTTGTTCTGTCACTCCCTCGGTTACCATATTCCAAATTGGGTGTCGGTTTTCTTTTTCAAGATGGAAACTGCCGGAAGTAATCACTAAATTCAACCTGCCGTTACTATCGTGTGACATATGTTTTGTAAGCGAACTTTACGCGCCTGACATTTTACCGACAGGGGCGCATTCGCCGAACCTGAAAACGACCAAGAATAACAAAAAATATGGTTCCTTTGTTAAACGGAGCGTAAAATGAACAGTCAATTAATACATTTGAAGCTTTAAGGCATGAAGATTTCTTGAACAGTGTGAACTATCTCGCTATTTTTTTGGTTGATATTGTTTAGCATAGTGCGCCATCCTATATTATCTTGCATGAAATCTGTCTTATGACCTTCTTCCTTCTCTCTCGCTTTCTCTCTCTTTCTCTCTCTCTCTCTCTCTCTCTCTCTCTCTCTCTATATATATATATATATATATATATACACATACTAGCCAAAGTACCCGTCGTTCTCTGGGTTAAAAAAAGCCAACAGAAAATGGGCTCTGATTTATGAAAGTATGATAGCTTATGAAAAGGAAGGGTTATAAAGAGATAGCTTCGAATTTGGGGGTATCATAACCAAAGCAAAATATGATGAAAGTAAAATAAAATAGATAAACCCCATAATTTATTATACCATACCTGTTCACACTGAAACACTTACCACAATATTCTGTGGATCTATATTAAAAAACCTTGTTAAACTTTGTGACATATTTCCATTCTATGGAGGTCAGGCGTGAACGAACACCCCATAATTTCATTATACCATATTTCTTCAAACTGAAACATAATTATCAAAGTATACTTACGCAGATATATATGAAAAGCCTGTGCCTATTTCCATTCTATGGAGGCCAGGCGCGAACGCAGACCCTACAATTTTATTATACCATCCTATTTAAGTTAAAACATACTTATCAAAGTATTATTATGTAAATCTATATCAAAAACACTTATTTCCATACTTTGTGGACTAGGCGCGAAGGCAGACCCCAGAATTTTAATGAACCACCCATCTGCCAGATAAACATATCGATTCCTGTGTCTCGATAATCTTCTGTCATTATATGTGATCAGTTTTTTTTAAATATTCAACCATATAGGAACCTATTTGTGACGACACACACACACACACGCACGCACGCACACACACAGACATTCAGCTTTATATTATATATATATATATATATATATATATATATATATATATATGACTACTTCATTTAATCACATAACTTAATACAGGAAATGTAAATACCTTTTTTCGCGGAGCTTCGAAAAATGCAATTCTTCTCACCAGAGGAAAGAGATTTGCAAAATATACAATAGATTATGCAGATAATTGAATTATAAGAAACTACAAAGATGAATTGAATCATCTTTGTATGAAAAAAGTGTTTAACCGTTAATCAAAGTTTATTATAACAAAACAAGAAAAGCTGTTGAAGTATGAAAACAATAGGGTAAAGGTAATCGAATAAGGGGGTAAAAACCTAATAAGTATAGGTTAAATTCAATCAAATCTATTGATAATTAATAAGAACAGATTTACAAATGTTCTGAGTAAGAGCTATTTGGAGTTAAGTCATAGTAAAACAATTTCAGCCAACGAAAACTCAAGTAATATTGACCTTGTAAACTGAATATTACCCTTTATCTCTCTCTCTCTCTCTCTCTCTCAATATATATATATATATATATATATATATATATATATGTATATTGTTTTAACAAAAACCAAGTGTTCAAAGAACGGAGTGCTAGCAACGAATGGTGTATTTCATCGTTAGTCACAATTGTTTCAAGTCTATTCTGATAAATTCAAGCATAAAAACATTATGGAAACCATCTCCCTTATAAGTAAAAGAAAACAAGCGAAAATATTTTACCTATATCTCATCCTGTTACACGATAAGGGCTGTCCCCTTTTCATGTAAGTATAAAAATAGAGAGATTTAGTTAAAATGAAAATGAAATAGAATAGACGAAATTCAAACCTCGTAATTTAGGTTTAGAAATAGAGTACGAGAGAGAATTAGCAAATGGAATGTAAAAAACAAACCATTGTTTAGCTTAGATATAAAATAGTTTAAAGAAAAGAATGTGCATTGTCAGTTCTGTTATGAAAATTTAATTGAAGAATGCAACTATAAGATAATTTAATAAACAAGTTTTTAGCATATTGGAAATATAGGTTACTGGGAATATAGGTTTAAATTCCTTTTGTAAACAAAGGAAAAAGTTTTGGACACGCATTTCCAGAACACGTGAGAGAAGACACATGTTTTAACATGTGTATGACATCATGGAAAATGAGAAGTTCTCGATATAGTTAGAAACTTTAGAGTTAAGCAGGAGAAACGGAGTGAGAGAGTGAGAGAGAGAGAGCCTGAGGACGAGAGACGTCAGTTTGGGGTCGAGAGATGGGAGTCGAACATCTAGAAACGAGACGGTCACCTTTGAAACATAGAATGTGAAGCTTTGACTTCTTGACTCAGAAAACCACGACCGGTCGGAAAAGAAATAAACCCATTATGTGTTTTTATAAACGTCGTCTTTGTGTTGTAATTCTACCAAAAGGTAAAGTGAAAATTGTCATTATATGTCTTACATATCATGTGTTTTAAAATGTCTTTACATACACAATGTGAACACTAAGACTGTCTCAACACTACCTCCTCACTAACACTTTTAAGTATGAACATTTTATACTTATGAATCTCTTCATAACACGAACACGAAGAACGCAACAACATTTCTCTCTCTCTAAGACTCAACGACATCTCTCTTAATAAGACTCTCTCTCTAAGACTCTAAGACACACTCTTAATAAGACTCTAAGACATACTTTAATAAGACTTAACAACGAACAATAACAAATAACATGACAATCCTTGAAAAGTATTTTTTAAAGAATTATATATTTACGTAAAAAAGCAAACAAATATATATAATATTACTAATTACCTATGTCCATTTTATATGTTTTATTAATACGCGAGATAAGAAACTGATAGAATTCAGATAAAAATCCTGATAGATATTACTTTCAAGGTAATCCTAGCTAAAAAGGAAAAGCTCAATATTTAAGAATAGAGCAATATATATGTTTCGTGGTTTAATTTTAAATTCTGAATAAAAACAACATATAGAGACATATACGCGATTTAAGAATGTATTGCTTGACAAAGGAATATATAGAAAGGGTTATTTTAATTTTCTTAATCCGTAGATTTTCAACAATGGCTCATATCATCAGAGGAAAGTTTTTGGGTGGTTGTGGATAACTATATGGATAAAATTATACGAAAAGAGAAGTTGATACGCTATATGGGAATATCACTCTCTCCCATGGACCTATTTTCTGACCACCCGGATTTGTAACCCCGAATGACATTGGACTCCTTTCGATAATGGACTACCCAGGTTGTATCAACTTCTTTTTTCGTATAATTTTCTCCATATAATTATCCACAACTACTCAAAAACTATTTTCAATAATTGTGCTGAAAAGCAAAATAGCGTCCATCCGCAGATGAATATTTTGCTAACTGCATTTCATTTCCTCTGATGATATGTGCCATTGTTGAAAATTTATGGATTAAGGAAATTAAAATAACCCTTTCTATATATTCCTTTGTCAAGCAATAAATTCTTAAAACGAATATATGCCTCTATATGTTGTTTTTTTTTCAGAATTTAAAATTAAAACACGAAACTGTTTTATTAATACTATTCATTGATTTCTTAAATTATTTTTTTATTTATTTCTTTAATTTGTTTTCTAATACGGACTAATCAACTAAGTTATATTGTTGCGATTCTTTGTTAGTTTCTCATCTGGAAATTGCTTTGTATATGTACAAGAATATCGGCTAACCTTTTTATGTGATTTAAGAAAAGGTTTTGTTTAAAAGTTATTAAATAAGGAAAGAAAGTTTAACATTACTTTATACTTAGTTCCTTCTCATTGTTCATTTAAAATTAAAGATCTTAATTTATTCTTTATTCTTCATTTTTTTTTCGTTCCTTCCTATTAAGATTTACTATTATCGGGTATTTTAGATGTATAAAGAGAGGTACCTTGTTACGTTCGATTTTAAAGGTTTAGTTGAATTATAAGTTACGAAAATCCTAATATTTATCCATAACGATGAAAGGGGGTTAACTCTAACCGTTCGATGTTTCTGGGTTTGGTAAATTTCTAATATGCATTCATGATTTATTTAATAATTAAACAAATCCAATTAAAACTAGGCTAACCTATTCAAAATATAAATTTGTAATGCATATCTTAACCATGAAACTGATTTTATTACCAAAGATTTAACCTACGTTCGCCATTCAACCATAATTTTCTGAGGATATGCGTGGCTTTAATATAAAAATATCAATTCGGGAATTAAGTTCTTAAATATTTATCTAAAAGTAATTCATATCCCATTAATAAGTATTCTAATAATACATCTATTCTTTAGCTCCATGTAAGTTTTACTCCAATGAAAGTAGGGGGTCACCTTGTTTTTTTTATTTAATCGTTTAGAACAAGATTATTATTTAAAAAGCTAGAAATATTTCAACTTTAACTGATCTACAAACAGTATCAAGTAATCCCCATTCTTTAATTACTAATATTTTTCTCTTATTTTCTTTTCTTTTGTTCAATTCATATTGCTCATTTCTGTAAAGCTATTTTTTAATCTAGAAAGGGTATAAACTATTTCACCATCAATATGACGAAAATTGTGTTCCCAGTTTTGAACCAATATTGCTAATCTTTGTTAATCCTTTTTATAGATCTAACTTTCTTATCTAATAATCCATTGTCTTTATTACTAAAAATGAGTTTCTAGTGTAGAATATTAGATTCCAGATTTGCTTGCTAAATTTGAATCATTAATCACATCTAATTTACATTATTATTAGGTATTTAACTCTATATTAACTTTGGCCTTACACTCAAGAACATTTATTTTTCCATAGAATGATTTTCACTCAACTACATTTAAGACGTGATAGAAAAAATCTATTCCTATTAGGACATCCCTGTATGACATCCAGCCTTTTTTTTTTTAAATATTTCTGCTTTTGAATTCACTATGTAGATATCACCTTTTTTATTTCCCCGGTCTATATTATTAAGTTCCCTTGCCCAATCACCTAATGCAGTAGTTTTCCTCTTTTTATTTCTAATGTTGATTTTTCTACTATCCCCCCTTCTATCATTAACACCTTCTCTATTAGTTTCCATCTCCGGTTCATTTTTGAAGAATACAACATGGTTTCTATATATTTCTTTAAAGACGAAACCGTGGCTCCAATATATAACTTCTTAATATTATCGGCCTAAATCTTACATTTGTACACTATTTCTGTGGTTAAGAATTTGCAACCAAACGGACAATTTCCAGGTATTCTGCAGTTAACTTTTCTCTCTAAAATCATCAGATACTGACTTATTACTATCCCTTATTTTGCTTATTTTCCTAAATTTTTATCAATTATTTTGTAAAATTCCTTAGGTATATTGTTTTGGATATAATCGCTAAACGGCGGATTAAACAAAACCTGTTTCTTGCGTCTGTTTTTATTATTCCTAGTACCCAGCTCATCATTACCTGTTTCACTGCTATTATTACTTTCTCTGTTTCCATTTCTTTGACCCTTATTAATGTATTCTTTGTTAATCTTCGGTTTCTGTCTTGCTCTTATTGCCATGTTGTACGATATTGTGCCGTTAGGTTTGCTACTCTTACTGTTTGCACTCCTCTTGTATTCTATTTTACCAAGGGACCCAGATCTAAGAAGAGCTTCATTGTAATATTCTTTGGGGTTTTTTTTCAAAACGAATCTCATTCTTTGAAAGCTCATGTATTCGATAAATTCGTAGATCTGCATGAGAGATGCACGAAAATTGGAACTATTTTCTGAGTTCTTTTAGGAAAGAGTCTTTTTCTTTTTTACTTTTATTTCCGGTATGACCATTTATGCAGGTGCCAGGATTTCTATTCTTGCCACTGATTTGAAACTTCACAAAAGTGCCTATGAGAGGAGTGGGGGGGTCTCCGGGAAGTTGGTAGGGTTTTCCACATCTCTCTCCTGCCTCCCTCAAATAAATGTTCCTTCTTTGGCAGTTGGATAGTCTTGTATTATCAGACTAATCCATCTTACAAATTTCACTCCTTAATTTGAAGGAGATAATTTAGGGATAATTCCCTTCTTCATACACTTAGGGTGATTCGATTGATAATCAATATAGACGATTTTTTGGTTAGACTTGTGATACGGTTCATATGTGTTATCACTTAGATTAAAAGTAATGTCTAGAAAGTTTTTTTTTAATTGCTGTCTATTGTTATTTCTAATCGCATTTCATAAAAAACATGATATTTTTTCCTCGTTTTTTTTTTCAGTCAAAAATGGGTTAAATTGAAAAAAATTCTATCCATTTTGTATATTCATGTTAGTTTTTTTTAATCAGTTCTTATCCGTGTAAAGTATTACAGTGGTAATTGCGTCGATATCCGGTACTTGTACTGGACTGGTGGCTGACGTGTGCTTTCTGCTTAGATGTTGCACTAAAATAAATTGTTCTAAATTACTGGAGGGGGAAACCCTTCTATTCTAAAGCAATCTTATTTTTGCGGAATGTCCTTTTTGAGAGAAGCTGGTTATCTGCCACATTAAAAACGACCATCTGCTGCATTATATTTCGTGGGAAACAATTAAATAACCAGTACAGTGGTAACGTTACCAGCATTTGCTGCTACGGTTTTGTTTTTGGTTTCGATTCTAGCTGACGGCACCTAAATTCTGTTTTTTTATGTTTCTTTTTTTTTACATCACGACTCAATTATAATATATACTAAATCTGGACAAATTAAAATATCATATTTAAGCGTATTTTACGAACGGGTAAGGCCGAACGCACACCTTTAAGTTTTCTTCTACCAACCTATGTTTCTCGTTTTTTATATGCGGTTTTTTTTTAATGGGTAAACAAATAAAAATAAACAATTGTATCCCGGTCGGCGTCAGCAATGCAAAGCATAGTTTATATACTCATAAAGAATGTTCGTTCATCATTGTTTATTTTGTTTCATGATCCGTTTATGTAAACTGCGTGCTACAATCCTTTTGTTCAACAGGAGGGGCCAACGGGTTTTAAGAATATTACACCGCGTGTTCCATCTCGTCACGAAGATCTGGTGCTATAACAAAGAGAATGTTTTTAAAACCTATTAATGCTGTCCGTTTCACTGATAGTTGTACATGGCTTACAACACATTCGACATAAAACATCTCGAAAAAGATAGAGTCGTGTCTCCTTTTGTTGCGATCTCTTTGATCTTTCGCATTAATACACGATCAAACTTATCTCTTCGTATTTATAGGCATTGTTATCAGTTTATTTCGCAAGGTAGAAGCGCATAAAATTTACACTCATGTACACACACACACACGCACACACACACACACATATATATATGTACATATATATGTACATATATATGTACATATATATGTGGGTGTGTGTGTCAATAATAATAAAGAACTATTGCAGTTATGAAAAACTCAATAGGTGTTATTACCTAGACCTATATATAGAGAAGATGTCGGATTAATAATTGTAACATTATCAAATTTACACAGAGATACATAACAATGTCTAATTTTTCATATACGATAGTTTTGGAAACGATATGGTGGCGCAGGAGTATTGTTTAATTTTTAAATCATTACTACATATTAGGTCCAATAAAATATGATAATAAATAGGAAATCTGCATTATAGAGTATTATGGGCAAGGTCTATGAGAGCAAGGAGTATTGAAGTTATGAAAAGCTCAATAGGTGTTGTTTCCTAGAGCTATATATAGGAAAAGGTGACGGATTAATAATTGTGAAATTATCAAGTTTGCTCAGGGGGAAACATAATAAAATTTAATTTTTTCATGTACGATCGTTTCGGAAACGATATTATTTTATTTATTCGATATTTACAAATTAAATAATTGATTCAAGAAATATTTAAACTTCAATAAGCCTCTTAAAAAATGTTGGTGTCTTCCCACTTGCCCAAATTTTATACTGATGAGAAAATCATAACCCGAAATATAATAAATATTTCTCGACGCTTATGTTTTATTTTATTTGTAAATATCGAATAAATAATGGTATATCGTTTCGGAAATGATCGTACATGAAAAAAATACATTCTATTATGTTTCCCTCTTGTTTAAACTTGATAATTTAACAATTGTTAATCCCTCACCTGCTCCTCTCTCTCTCTCTCTCTCTCTCTCTCTCTCACACACACACACTGTATATATATACATATACATATATGTATATATATGTATATATATATATATATATATATATATATATAGTGCAAAATTTTGTTAAAAATTCAAAGACTCACGTTTTCTTTCTTATAACCTTAGTTTATTTCCTGTATTTTTCCATTACAGCTGTTTCATTAATGAGTTGGCAATTTTACGATTTATGTTTCCAGGAAATAAACGATGGTTATAAAAAAGAAAACGTGAGTCTTTGAATTTTCAACAAAATTTTGCACTATATATACCATGTCCCTATTAAATAGACACATTGAGTTTTACTCAAAATTAACGGTGACTGCTTTAAAAATAACAATGTTGACCTGTTAAACGAAAACAGTATACATTGAAAGTAACGATATTTCAAAAACAAACTTTATATATATATATATATATATATATATATATATGTATGTATATATATATATATATATATATATATATATATATATATTAATTCATGGTCGGGTTCTTATCTCCCGACTAGCTGTAATCGTGCCTCCCTACACTGATAATTCCCGAGAGAAATAAACACTAATGCCTGTAAGTATCGAAAAATTATAATAATAATTACGTCAGTCCCTTTAGAAACTCGGTTCTTTAGGTATTGCGCACTTTAAAGTTGAAATGAAAGTCGGCCACTAAAGCTCGCATGATCATATCATGGTGCTATAATCATTAGATCACTATGAACGGAGGTCTTGACATTTAATAATAAATGTTTAAGATTCAACTGCAATTCTCACAGTTAATGTTGGCCGTGTGGTTTGTTCCTTGCTAATGGAGTCAGAGATGACTTCATGGACGGGTTCGAATTTTCCGATCAGCTGTAATTGTGTTTCCCTGCACTGGTGACTCCCGACAAAATGAAATGTATATAGGTTTTTAAAGTTTGTTATAGTAATAAGTATATATATATATATATATATATATATATATATATATATATATATATATTGTAAGGTGATGGTAATTTATAATTCAAATTAAAAATTAAAAATCTGTTTCATAAGAAAGAACACAACAAAGCCAATAAATTGTACTATCGTTTCGGAAACGATATTTTTATTGCGATAGACATTACGTCATGGACAATAATTTTAACATAGTTTTTTTTTAAACAAAGTCTAATCATCAGCAAAAAATCTTGGGTGTTTTTGTTTTTATAAATATATATATCCAATTGTTCGCCTTTTGAAAATCGTAATTATCGTCAAAGTATTCATTTGTATGTTGAATGTAGCATATGAATGCTCGAAATGTTGAATTTTCAAAGTGAACGCCAGTGGAATATATATATATATATATATATATATATATATATATATATATATATATATATATATATATATATATATATATATATATATTATGACACTATATATACATATTTCAATGTCGTACCATTTGTTTCGTTACACACACACATACACACACACACACACACACATATATATATATATATATATATATATATATATATATATAATATAACTGCTTAATTTACTCACATAAAATTAATATACGAAAGTATAGATTTATGCATAAACTTTAAGTATTTACTTCAAAAGTGCTCAATACGTAGGTAGAGCTAGTTAGTAATTTATAAAACATGAGCATTTTTAAGTAAGGCAGATGTATCTGGAAAATATGTATTTGATAAATTACTATATATATATATATATATATATATATATATATATATATATATAAATTCCATGTAAGTTTTTTTCAAAGGTTCATAAATTAATGAATTTAAACAGGGTTAATACAATATTGTATTGAGTGGTAGGGATACCACATTTCGAAAGGAATAGAACGCATTTCTCGTCCAAAACACCGTTTGAACCTTGGTTGAAAAATAGCAATGTGAAACAGCTGTATAAGTTTTATGCGAAAACTCCTGGCTTTTGACACCGATCAATGGTAGCGTCATATATATGATACATTTTTGAGGGTCTACAAAAGTCCCACCTTTAAACGCCACAGTTTTTCCCCCCTGACGCATTTTTCAATATGTTTAAAGGATAACCATTGGCCAAAACGATCTCAGTTATGCTTCGGAGTTCCGCATCTAGTTTAGTTTTAGAGCAAATCAACAGAGCCCAACGCACTAAGGTTTTAATAATATTTATTTTTCTAATTTTGGGGGAGAACAAAATCCAGTTAATGTATTGATCTATGAGAGTAGGGTTTGTAACAGTGGTTATACAACTCATACTAGATCTTTGAACGAGAACATCCAAGAACGTTAATGAACACTTAATCTCACCTTCGATAGTAAACGCCAATGCAAAGTGAAGTACTTTAATTATTCTAACAACCCCCCAGCTTCACATATGACAGAAATGTAATCCACATAAGGAAATAGCACATCGGTTTCGGAAAATGATCAAATAGCAGGTGCTACTTTATCTGGTTTACACCAGCATTTCTGTGTCGTTACATATTCCTGAGCATTGTTCCAATTGCCAGTTATAAGTTACTAGATAACTCTTCAGGGGATAGTGCTTATATAAATGTAATTACCGTAATGCAAAAAAAAAAACGAGACGTTTGTGAATGTATAGCGACATAGAGATACTTAGGTAAAACAAATAAAAAGTATATATTTATAAACACACACACAAATATATATATATATATATATATATATATATATATATATATATATATATATATATATATATATATATATATATATATATATATATATATATATATATATATATATATATATATATATATATATATATATATATATATATATATATATATATATATATATATATATATATATATATATATATATATATATATATATATATATATATATATATATATATATATATATATATATATATATATATATATATATATATATATATATATATATATATATATATATATATATATATATATATATATATATATATATATATATATATATATATATATATATATATATATATATATATATATATATGCCAAAAGGGAAGATATGATGGAAAACATTAAATCTGCTTTTAAAAAAATAGTTATTAGATCAGGGTTAAGGTTTCGAATGAAGCAGATTTCTTTTTTTTTATCCATCATATTTTCCGTTTTGGCAATGGTTTCAACCATTTCTTTGATCCAAAAATCGAACGTGAACGCCTACTTTCTAAAGTGCTCTTATGATTTTTACCAGGACTGTATACATACATACATACATATATATATATATATATATATATATATATATGTATATGTATATATATATATATATATATATATATATATATATATATATATATATATATTAGCAAACAGTTAATAAAACATTTGGCTGAAATAACTTTATAGATATTAATTCTTTAATATTTATAATATACTTTAATTTTACCATCTTGGATCATTTTGGTAAATTTTATTGTAATTTTTATTATATATATATATATATATATATATATATATATATATATATATATATATATATATATATGTAATATTGAGGATAAATATTAATAATTGTAAATTCTGAATGAATTCCAAAAGGATAGTTTTGTTTTGTTATTCTTTTGGAAAATGATTAATTACTTAAAATCATTAATCTTCATCCTCAATATAAACATAGCTCTAGGATAACTATACCTATTGAGCTATATCTACTGTACTATGACCCATGGTACTTTATAATATTAATAAATAAAACTTTGTTCTTCTAGGCTTCCGGCTTATTTCCTTTTATAAATTAGACATATATAACGAGACAAGATACAGCAGCATTTCCAAAGAAATACTGACTGAACTTACAGAAAATTTTCTAATCGAGCTCAATAAGCAATATCAACCGTACTTACTGCGAAATTCTAGTTTTATTTTGGTGTCTTAAACTTCTCTCTTCCCCCATATTTTGCTGATGAGGAGATTATATTCCAAGAAAAAACCTTTGTCAATTATTGTCAATAACTATTGTCAATTTTAATAAAATGAATATCATTTCCGAAACGACCGTACACTCGAGTTGATTTTGTTTATTTTCCTTTTTGAAACTGATTTATAATTTACAATTATTATTCCTTTCAATAAATAAATAAATATATATATATATATATATATATATATATAGTAAAAATGATAATTAGTAAAAACCTGAAGAAAGTGCTCAATACTATTGTAGAGCAAACATACGTTTTATTTTTTGTATTTTATTATTTATTTTCTGTAATGTCTGCTGAAGTTACTGGATCTTAAATACGATTTCGTAACCGAAAGATGTGTAACTAAGCAGATAAAACGGCAATAAAAAAAATAATACACGCGCGCACAACCACACACACACACACACACACACACACACACACATACACACATACATATATATATATATATAAGGCATATATATATATATATATATATGTATATTCAGGAGAGAAAGAAACTTGCAACAGAGATTATAGGAGTACCATGTAAGAACATGTAACTCACACACCGAGTATGGTATTTTTAAACAGAAACTTAGGAGAGTGATTAATTTCATTTACTTTCAATATACAACTGAATTATGACTATTAAGAAGGAATTTTAAAACATATTGCGAACCCAAAGCAAAAGTGTACTTTAAGACGTATATTGTGACCAAACATATATAAAACCATATGTGTGTGTGTGTGTGTGTGTTTTTACACAGTGATCACCACTTATCAAGGCTCGGGAGCCACTCAGGGATAAGCGTTATTGCAAGTACATTATGTTAGTGTGGAGATTTGATGAAGTGTTTACTAAAGGTGGCGGTTCATTAGGAATTTGTTAACATTGGACTTGAAGAACATTGGACTTGAAGACATCCAAGTTGTAGTCCGATGGGAAGCAGGCAGACGGAACAGAGTTCCACAGGTGTGCAGTTCTAAGAAAGAAGCTTTGTTCATGAAATCCACGTTTTGATTTAGGCACAGATATAGAGTGGGGGAAATTTTTCACAGTGGATTCAGCTAGACGGGTGTTTTTCGTGAAAGATTGGCGAGGGGGGACCAGAGATTGGAGTTCAGACGAGCACCTGCCATGGAAATAACGATAAAACAAGGATAGGCTCGCAACGTCTCTTCTGTGGGAGAGAGGTTGCAGGGCATAGAAAAGGGCATCCCCCACTAAGCCACGAAGTCTATTTTGCACTCTGTCAAGGCAGGATAGTCTGTTTTTAGCAGCTCCTGCCCAGATATGGCAACAGTATTCCATCTTTGGACGTACTTGGCTTTTATATAGATTTGTAACGTACTGTACCGAGTCATCTGTTTGTGATTTATATAAAGGTGTCATACCAAAACGAAGCTAAGAAAGTTCTTGATATTATTCTAGCGGGAATTAACTATTACAGTGTTCCACGGGATAATTATTCACGTCGAAAAACTTGTCGGTTCTGGTGTTTATGTTTTGAATTGGTATCTTTTTCTGATGAGCGGTTATTTTATTTTTGGTTGCAACAGCGATATATATATATATATATATATATATATATATATATATATATATATATATATATATATATATATAAGAATAAAAAAGCATTGGAAATGCAAAAGGATGTAGGGATGGTATGCCAAAAAGTATACAAACAAGATAGCTATGAATGGCTAGGCACATGGAAATAGAATTGCATCCAAAGTATAGCCCTATACCATTTCTCCAATCTTCATTCCGTGCCATCATTACAGTTGTAAAAAGCTATAGGGCTATACTTTGGATGCAATTCTATTTCCATGTGCCTAGCCATTGATAGCTATCTTGTTTGTATACTTTTTGGCATACCATCCCTATATCCTTTTGCATTTCCAATGCTTTTTTATTCTTGTTAATAATTATTTTTACTTACAGTCTTATTTTTAAACTTACATTCATGATAGTATTGTCTTTTTTAGGAGGCGGCTCATTGCCGCCTCCATTAGTAGCAGGTCGCTTCCTGCTAGGTTTTAGGTCTTTGGGTTTTGGGCCTTAGGAGTTGCCTCTTGGTCCTCCATCGGTTCTATATTACATAGAGAGTGCTACCGCCTCTCTGATAAAACAGTTAGAGTATTATAAAGTTCTAAAATGTTCATACCTTCACTATTAAATTTTTCTTGACTTTCTTGCAGTTTCTTTTGCGGTTAATTTAACTTATTTCCTTTGGCGTTTGGTGAGTTTTTAGAAGAACTGGTCTGATCTACTTTTCTTAGCGAGCGAAGAGATTCAGCTGCATTTAACAATGGTTGCTATAGTGTATTTTTGCGCATGCGTGAGAATTTCAAGTTTCCTCCTTATTTTTCAATAGTTTGACAGTAGTCATGTGTCTTTCTGCCAAGAGCGACAGACGTCAGTGTTAGCCGTGATCGTCTAGAGGTTAGGACCCCATGTTGTGGCCGTGCTAACTTAGGTTCGAATCCTGGTCACAGCATTGACATTTTGTACATATTTTACAGTCCAAAATCTGAAGAATTATTTGTTTTTATAACATTGTTTTTTGACGTCGTATTGCTGATAGGTTACTCTTATAACAATTTTGATCAACTGAGATAAAGATTTCGTGATTTCATTAACGCTGGTGGGTTACTGTTTAAAGAAAAAACCTTAACGTTCACCTCAAATATTCAGAAATATAGGCCACTGGCAAACTGGAACGTCTGTGAGCATCCGGCGTATTATTTGGAGCTGTCCCTTTTGAGAGAAGTTCCATGTTCGAAGTGGTCTGTCTACATTGGGTATATAGTGTTTAAAACTTGTTATTACAAGTAATCTTATTTAATTATGGAGTTAGCTAAAAAGCGATGGGACACTGCACTTCTCCGTGTAAAGAGCAGTCGATTGATGCTGGAACTGTTGTCAGAGACCGTTCGTACACCGAGATACATCGTCTCAAAAGAAAGAAGAAAGAAGAAGAAAGAAGAAAGAAGAACAATTGGCCATTTTTGTACCCTTTTTTTTTTTGCTCTCTTTTGACATTTTAACCGACGTTCTGACACTCGCTGGATTCGTAAGACACTTCTCTGTAAGAATATGTGCTTTTTGAAACTTATAAGTTGATTTTAGTTGAGATTTGGATAGTTTTCTTTTGTAGGCGTATATAGACGTGTACGGGCCATCCCTATATATATATATATATATATATATATATATATATATATATATATATATATATATATATATATATATATACTCCTATGAATTAGTGTTTCTTTTGTGTGTATAGATATACATATCAAAAACCTTCTTTTCTATTTAATTAAAAAGAAAATACAATTTTCTCATCTATGGGGTTGGAATTGATTCACTCGCAAAAGATCTAGCTGATTTTCATATTCTTTTAAACGTTCATTTTAATTAATTCCCTATTAGTGTTTTCGATTTTCTCATGTAATGATCATCTTTAGTTAACTATTACGTGTAAGTATATTCATGCAGATACTCTACATGATTTATACTTGCATAATATTTGCGTAAAAAGTTTACAGTAAACACAAAATTGTTTCCATGTATATTATGTATGCGTATATATTTTTGTTCAATCTATCTATATATCTATAAAAGTGACCGTAACTATGGGTCTGTGTGTGTACATTTCACTGCGTGATAACTCTGTCAATTTTAAGTCTACAGACTCGAAATTTGATATACAGGGTACTGAGATTTGGGAAAATCTTCGTAATCCGTTGTCGGCCAGATATTTGGCTGTTAATGGTTCAAAGTTCAACGATTTGACGATTGAGAACTCTATCGATCTCCTCCACCAATTTTGGGTCTAAACACTTGAAATTTTAGATATGAGTTTCTTGGACATGACTCTAACTTAATAACTTGATTTGAGCCCAAAACAATAAATGTTAACGGGTCATAATAGGGGTCAAAGTTTTTAAAAAAATTGACCTCTGCGGCCTCTACCAAATTATTAAAGACAAATTCTGGTCTAAACATTTGAAATTTTACATAAAAGTATTCACAGATAGGGCAAGCTTTTTTATAGGTTTGGGTCGAAAATTTTAAATTACCAATATATAAATGTATGTTGCTTGTATGTATGTATGTATGTTTGCATGTCTGCCTACAACTTTCGACCAAGGTGACGAATTTTTACAAGATCAATATAGTCTTGAAGTTCGACCGTTCAGACGACAAATATCGAAAAATTGGCTAAAAACATTAATATCTTCACCTGGAACTAGGCACTTTTTTACAGGGGGGTCGCTTTTTTCGCCGATATTTTCGAAAGTCATCCTCTCCTTTCGATTGTCTAGCCTTAATTAAAACATAAGTCACTTCCGGTAACAGAAAATACATCAGATTTTTCTCGTTCTTGCCCTCCTTCGCGGTACGAGTCTGCCTTCCTACCACCACTTCTTTTTTTTTTGCTCAACATACACATTCAAACACCCGAGCAACGCCGGGCACCCATGCTTGTATATATATACAGAAATGAACATGTCTGTGTGTGTACATTTTTCCTACGCAACAACTCTGTCAATTTTAAGTCTACGGACTCGAAATTTGATATACAGCGTGCCGAGAGTTGGGAAAATCTTTGTAATCGTTTTTCGGTCAGAAATGTTGCTGTTAAGGGGTCAAAGATCAACGATTTGACCTTTGAGGACTCTAGCAAACTCCGAAAATTT
>NC_136499.1:120097125-120137125 GCF_053919585.1 Euprymna scolopes | reverse complement strand
CTCATTGCAGTTTCTATGTTCATCGACTGAGCTCTCGGGCGCTGCCATTGTATTCCGTAAGCGATCACGAAAATCTACAATTTCTTGGTTCTGTAGCTTCTTCGGAGTGACATTGCTTGCAAAACATAGTTGTCCTAAAGTAAAACTTATTTCTAGAAATTTTATAACCGTCTCCATAGACATTTCTGCATCATCCCATGATATTGCTTCATCAGAGTGTTCTTGATTATTTACATTAGGGTCAGGAGAATGGGAGCTGTCGCTATTTCCATCAACATTACTGCCTTCAGGATAATGATCAGTAGTTTACTCATCTTGTTGCACCCACATTTAAACATCATTTGCATTAAGTGATTTAAGAACAGCGTGGTTGGTCGGTAACCGTTTGGTTTCAAGAATTTTTTTCTAGACCAGATGTATTATCTGATTCTTTCAGTTCAGAAGCCTCTGGCGCTGGGCATAATTTACCCCATGCTTTTGTTAATGTGCTTGCTCGAACTTGATTCCATGCACTTGCGAGAGAAAATATGGCATCTTAGATCGTAAAAGGCGCTGAAAATCGCTTATATTCACGGTACTATTTATCATATTCATCATGAAATCATTTCTGTATGAACATTGTAAGTTCCAAATAATCCCTTAATCCATAGGTTTGATGAGAGAAGTCACATTAGGTGGTAAGTAGCACACAAAGATATTCCAGCAAGATGACACTAGTTCTGACTCAGGAGGAGGTGCTCTACAATTGTCCAACAGAAGCAAGCACTTTGAATCAGGTTTACGTAATGCAAGAAAACACCTCTGGACAACTGGCACGAATTCTTGCAAAAAAACATTTTTACACAACTGTTGATTCATCAATCCATTCCGTGAAGAATAATAGGATACTGGCAAAGGCGAAACTTCTTTCAATGCTCGGCGACACAATTTGATTTGCCGATGACAAGAAGCTTAAATTTATGAGTTCCAGAAGCAGTAGGGCATACCATAAGTTAGTCTTTCTTTATTTAATTTGAATCATTTTATTTTCTGCTCCTCGGATCCGGGTTATGTTTTTGTAGGTAAGCACTTCCAATTTACGCCACATTCACCAGCGTTGGAAACATCCTCTGTTGTTAAACCATAATCGGCAAGTATTGTCTTGAATTTGTCACAATAATTTAATGCTGCCTGTGTATCAGCAGACCTTTGTTCGCCTGACATTTTTAATTGTCTTATACCATGTCTAGTCTTAAAGCTCCTAAGCCAGCCTTCACTGAATTACATATCTTCTGCGATATTCAACTCTTCCTTAAGAGATTTTGCTTTAGCAATTAATATGGGCGCAGATATTGCTACACCTTCATTCCGTTTTGCTACAAACCACTCATGCAATATTCGATCATATCTAACTTGCTTTTGTCTGTGAAGAGTCCTTCTTTTGACGTATCCTTTATTTGGAGAGAAAGGAGCAGCCTTCAATATTTCCTCCTTTACTTTTTGATGTAAAACAGGGTACTTCTTCCAATCTTATAATCTCTCATTATAACGCTATTTTCAACTCCAGCATCTAATGTTTCTATAATTTGACGTTTTTCGAGTAAAGTCAGTGTCACTTGTTTTCTTTTAGAGTTGCAAGCTATTGTGATGGGTTGTTTTACACTACTTTAAATATAGCAATCTGAAAAAAAATACAGTTAGTGTAAATTAATTATCACTGGCTAATCTACATTAATTACATAGTACCAATATTAACATTTCTGCGCAATATCTGACTAAACCATGTAAACAGTTTTACTGCAACTCCGCATCAAATATGTTAATAAAATTTCAATGACGAGACAGTTCAAGTTTGGAGAAAGTCAGGGTTTGGAAGTAGTCCGAATAAGACGAAGTCCAATATAGAGGACGTTCAAATTAAATGATTTTTACTGTATTAAAATCAATGCAACAAGAAAACCAAATAATTGCTCCTCCTGGTGTAGAAAGTTTATTCACAAATGTACCTGTAGTAGAAAGAATAGATATAATTATCAAGAACATCTATAATAATCCGTCACTCCCCACTTTAAATTAATAAAATAATATTTAAACAAATACTATTATTCTGCATTACAGAAGTACCCTTCTATGACCGCTAACACTAACATATATACCCAAATAGACGGAGTGGCACTGGGATCAGTCCTGGAACGGACCCTTAGTGAATTCAACATGGCTGATTTAGAGAACAAAATATTTATAAATAATATAAAGTTCCCTATATGTGTACGCTACGTGGACGACATTCTTATTTTAGATGAAAATAATGAAATGATATACCAACTAGAGGGCATTTAAAAACACAACAACTCAAATCTAAAATTTACAATAGAGTTGAATAATAATGATAATACAATTTAATTACGTGGTGTCCTTATTGACACGCCCAATAATACCTTTGTATATAAAAATCCAACGAACATAAACTCCAGCCTCCTGAACATTAAATATATATATATATATATATATATATATATATATATATATATAGAGAGAGAGAGAGAGAGAGAGCGAGAGAGAGAGATAAATATAGATATATATATGTATATATATATATATATATATATATATATATATATATATATATATGCTTGATATAGTTTTGCGCCGACATTTATCTTAAAAGCCTACTTTGTCGAGTAAAAAATTATTAAAACGAATTTTTTAATATACTCAGTTACGGATATGCAAGCAACTTCAATGTTTTACAAAATTTCATATTCCTTTGAAAAACAAACATCATTTATGCATTAATCCTCATTTAATGGTTACTTATTAAATGATTGCTTTTATTTAAATGTTAAGACCTGATCTACATATACAACGGAAATAAAATTACAGCAAACTCATAGCTTCACTATAATATTCGTTTGCTAATATCTTTCCTCTGATAAGAAGAACGCATTTCTTTTTAATTCCACGGATTATAGAAATTTAAATATATTTTATTTTCATATCCTGTCGGACAATAAATTCATGTAAAACAAGTGAAACGTGCTTGGTCCGCAGTGAATGAACAGTGAACGAAGTATAAATTAATGGAACAATTAGTATTGAAAACATTGCCAGGGCCGCAGCGAAAAGATACACTCTCTCTACCGTGCTAGAAACTACTGACACCTGAAAGTATCCTGTACCTCTATAAGGCCACTATTCGCCCATGTATGGAGCATTGCTGTCACATTTGGGCTGGTGCATCTGCTGCTAGTCTCTCGTTCCTAGACAAGGTTCAAAAGAGAGTCGCCAATCTGATAGACCCTGAACTGGCATCTAAGCTTCAGCCTCTGTCCCATAGACGAAACGTTGCATCCCTCTGCCTGTTCTACAAGTATTTTAATGGTGAATGCTCTGACGAACTGCAGAAACTTGTGCCCCCACGACGTAGACACCCTCGACAAACCCGACAGGCAGCTAAATCCCACCCACACACAGTAGAGATCCCTAGATGTAAAAGATATTTCTACTCTATTAGTTTCTTCCCCAAAACCGCTAGACTCTGGAATTCCATTCCAGGTCCCTGTTTCTCCAACTGTACTGACATGCAGAAGTTCAAGTGTAACGTGAACCGACATCTTGCTGCCCAAATCTCAACATAGTGTCCAAGTAGCTGCTGCCCCTGATAGTAGCCCCCTACACCACAGTGGCAATTTGCCTTGTTTGGGGTGAAAGTATAATAATAAAAGAAAGTTCAGTATTTGCCCCCGCCCCATTTAGCCTTAGGGGACATCAAATCCTGGTTAAAATGAACAAATGGTGCAGTTTTAGGCCTTAACATATGCACCATGCAATAAAAAAAAAAGAAATGGCTAAGCCCATCATTTGCCCCCCCTCCACATTTAGCCAAAATTCCCCAAGGCCTTAACATATTGAAATTTGAATTCAGCACCATGCAAAACTGCTAAATAGACATACAAAGCAAATTTGGGACAAATATGGTAAAATAGTCCCAAAAATTAAATGTTTTTATTAGCCTTAAAATTGCCCCTGGAGGACATCCAAGAGTTATTGCGAAGTATAGACAAACAAAATTATACAGAAATTAGTTAGTTACAACTTTTCAGAAAGTTTTATAAAACTCCAAGATGTTTTTTTTAATAAGCACAAAAGTGTTAATTTTAACCATTTTAACCCAAAAGGCACCCGGGGGGGGTCCGGAGTTTTCCCGGAAAATATGTTCTGTTACCTTTTTTGTTTAATGTTTGTGCAAAATTTCATAACTTTCCAAGGCAAATGGGTTAAAAGGGAAAATTATTGCCAACACGCATTTAGGTAAAAATGCACTTTCGTAAATAATTGAATTCATTCAAAACATATCGCAAAAATAAAAATAAATGACTAAATAAATCGCAATATATCCTAACTGTCGGCGAGATGGACCAGCGGATGAAAGGGTCAGGCTCATTACAGTGGAGTCCAGAGTTCGAATCTCGCTAGATTAAGCCACTTTGATGAGTCGTAGACGACGAAACACGCGTCAGTGGATAATTATATTTTAAAAATCATATATATACCGCTCCCCATGTGGGGGTAACAAATGGGTTAAAGGGGAAATTATTCCCAACTCGTATTTAGGTAAAAATGCACTTTCGTAAATAATTGAATTTATTCAAAACGTATCGCAAAATAAAAACAAATAAGATCTATATATATATATATAGAAGTGATACACGAATTACCATTAGCATATAAGCGACGCTCTTTGTGTAAACAAATCGAGCGGGAATATTTCGGACGATGTGAAAACATCGTTAAATTTCACTACTCGTTCAGTAGCCGCCAATAGCCTAATGGTTAGGAGCCTTGACTGCCGTACAGCTGGTCGGGTTTCAATCATGGCTTGAGGTAGTTGCCTGTCTAGCCGCACTGACGACCTGCGAAACAGTACTGTATGGTGATGACTATATATATATATATATAGTGATCTATTTTTTTATATTTATTTTACTTCAGTGTGACACCGATCACAAGTTGGTGAGCGGGAAGTTTAATTTACGAATCCATAAGGAAGTTCGTCATAGTGGTGTTAAGGTGCCTAGCCGTATTGATGTCGCCAAGTTAAAGTTGCCTGAAGTTCAAAATGTGATGGCGGTAAAGATCGATAATCTTGCATTTGATGGTATATTGATAAACTATGGTTTATTCTGCTTGATTCCGTTATGATTTATATTTATATGCAAGGGGGCTTTTAAGAATAGACGCTGTTCCCCTTATGGCTGCTATTTGTATTTCGTTACAACTTGGTTTTCCAGGGATTGCTTCTAAGTATTTCTTAAGATTCTTTTTTATTACGCCAGTTGCTCCTATTACATTTGGCATAATGTTCATTTCTTTCAGAGACCATGTCGTTTTGTTTCTGTGTGTGTAGGAATATGTCTCTTCAAAACCGTTTGTCAATTTTTGGTCCAAATACGCGTATGGAACAATTTTTGGTCAAATACGCGTATGGAACAAATTCGATTTGGATTTTAATCGTGAAAAAATAGGTGCTAAGGGCTAAAAAAAAAAAAAAAAAAAAAAAAAAAAAAAGGGAGAATTTTCAGTCGGAAATTTACTTAGTTTCTCTTGTACGCATGCGCTAATATTTATTTTAGCGTTAAAATTTAATTTTAATGTGTTTTTTTTATGTATCTGACGATAGCTGAGACGGTAACAACAAAGGCTTGAGGGATAAAACTATTTGAACGTAATTCAAATCTCCTTTCCAGAATACTTTTTTCTATACCGACGGAAATTAATTCCCCCTACACGTGAAATACATTTGATGCCTAACTCACTGCATATAAAAAGCGGATAACCCACTTCCTCTGCATTTAAAATGTGAATGAATTCGAGAGTTTCAATGAAAAAAAAAAAAAGAAAAGCTTGCGGCGTTGTCGGGATAGATCTAAGAAACCAACATTACGTTTTTTTTTTTTTGTTTTTTTTTTTTTTCATATGATACCAACCGGTAATTGCTATTCGACTGGGGTAAATCTTTAAGGAAAGCCTTTTCAGTTGAAGACGGTAATTGCAACGTTGGGCGCCTGAAAACGAAGCGGAAAAGCACGGAAAAAATAGTTATCTTTTTTTTTTGTCCGTCGCAAGGTGATCATTAATACAATTTATAAATGTTAGGCTCATTTATCACTTGAGACAGACATGGTTAGCGTGTGAAGAGAAGAACAGAGAAGATACTTAGGTCCCTTGAGAAAGAAGGCACTGAAGTTAAAGCCGGTAGAAGGGCGTTATGGAAAAACGATGAGAAAAATGCGCGTTTTATGCTTTTGTTGCGGCATCATTTACGCCTATGCCGCCCAAAAGTATATTAGCACTGTATGTATTATTTTTTTATATAAACTTCAACTAAACTCTGATCGGTTTTACGCAACTATATACGAAATCAAACACCTCATTTTTTTTTTATTATGTAAATCGCTTGAGACAAGCCATGACACAAATTGCTGCAAGGATATGACGAGAATTTTATATGGAAATGGCTTCTGTTAGTGTTCGGATGTAAACCGGATTCTGAATCGGGAATCGAAAAAATCGGAATATTAAGGGTATCGGAATCGGTATCGGAATCGGAAAAATTGTACCGATTTTCCGATTCCAAAACGATTCTTTTAATTGTATTTTTTTATTTGATTTTGTTTAAATCAAAATCTTCCATCGCTGATCATAATGATAGAATAATACATATATATTGATTTTAAACTACCAAAGAGGCTAAAATCGATAGATCTTCCCCCACAAGTATATTTATACGTTTAAGAATATAGCTGAACATTTAATAGGCGTGTGTTTATAGTTATCGGGAAAAAATACAGTTATATAGTTAAATATGTAGAGATTTATAACGAATCGGAATCAGAATTGGTAATTGTATCGGAATCGGGAATGTAGCACGGAATCGGAAACTGTATCGAAATCGGGAAACATATGTCATATTCACAACGGTTCAGTCTATGTAATCATTCTGTAAAGGTCGTGACATCACAGCGTTTCGAACGGGAACGTCTTCTCGAACGTCACCTCTCCTTTTTATATTATCGAAATTTCAACTACTAACGATTGACTGTTAACTCATTAACTCTTACCCTCGAGTGGCCTTCATGTTTTGATAAGTAGTTAATGACTCCTTTGTAATATATATATATATATATATATAATAATATTAATAATAATATAATATATATATATATATATATATATATATATATATATATTATATTATTATTAATATTATTATTATTATTATTAATAATAATAATAATAATAATAATAATAATAACATGTAAACTAGTGTGAATTAATATTTATCGTCATAAAAATTATCTTTAAATAAAAATATAAAAATGTCTATTGTTTCGATTATACAAAACTAATACCCTGTAAATATCAAATATCTGACTGTTGATTTGATATGTTGAGCCTTTTGGCTTGTGTTGTAACAAAACTTCTCAAATGTACTTGTGATGTTAGGGTGTAAACTTAGGTAAAAATGGCCTTTTCTTTCTTTTATCGGATTGCTTTTTTAATTAACAGTCAGTTCTTTGATATGACAGGAGCGCTTTCGAAATGAATGTTTCTGCTTAAAGCAATGATACTTGCCATTTTCATTTAAAACTTAAATTACAGCAATCGTCACCGCACAAGCAGTAAAGTCAGGCATATAAAATTAACAGTAGCTTTTTGATATGACCGGGTAGAGTTCGAAATTGATATTTCTGTCTAGAGAACACTTGAAGCGTGATACTTGATATTTGCATTTTAAACTTAAATTCAAGCCATTATATATATATATATATATATATATATATTATATATATATATATATATATATATATATATATATATATATATATATATATATATATATATAAGAGAGTAGTCACCAACAATGTGCATTTTTTAACATTATTTTATTATTCCGTGTCTTGGTTTTTCATTGAGAATTATGTTTGGATCATTGTAATAATGTTTTTAAGTCATTGAAATCGTTTACGCGCGTTTCAGACGGTCTGTGATGCGTCCTCATCAGAAATTATTTTCAAATGTGTAAAAATGGCGATTTTCGTGGTTAGTTTGAAGTTTTTCCAAGCGGTGGAGGCTTGTAAGTGTTTATTATACATTGGTATGCTGAATTTTTATTGCTTTTTTATTTGGTTTGTCCAGGGAGGCGTTGACCTCGCTGTAGTCGCTATCTCTTTCTGCTAATATTTTTTCTTTTCCTTTAGGGCGGGGTAGGGTGTGTGTGTGTATGTGTGTGCGTGTGTGTGCGTGTGTGTGCGTGCGTGTGTGTTTATATGTGTGTATAAAATTATAAAATCAACAGTAGGTTCTCTACTGTGCAATGTCGACTAAACTACATTGGGGATTAATCAGTGTGAGGGACATGTGCACTTCATAACTAGATCGAGCAATCAATCGATTTGATTGAAAAATGGCCGATTACACCGATTTCGATGATAATAGAGATATGACAACAGCATATTCTTTACACATAAACATAACCTTCTACATAAATTTATAAATGGTTATATTGTTATTATTAGGGCTAAGACGACAGCATATTCTTTTCGTTGTTTTGACTCTCGAGTGTGTATCCGTTGATATCTTATATGCTTTTATTTAGAGTGATGTGATTCTTGGTTGATTAACTTTGTCTAACTGTGTCGGATATATACTAGAGAGTCAAAACAATGAAAAGAATATGCTGTTTTCATAACCCTAATCATCATTTAATCCTTGGTACCAGCGGGTTTCCCTGCTAATCTATGCATAAATAAACCAAATGAAGCAGACATATTTCCGAATAAGCATTGCCGAATCCATAATCCGTGACAGTATCCATTAACTTTCTGAAGAACGAGAATTATCATGGACCAGCAGTAAAAAAAAAAAAAAGTTGAAAAATATAACAGATATGCCAAAAGGGTTAAGATTTAACCTTTTGCCCCAATAAAATGTTGATGCTAAGGAGCAAGTCAGTAAGAACAAAAAGTACACGAGTTGGAGAAAGGAGTGGGTGATAAGAAAGTAAGCTCTTTTATGGATACCTGTCAAAGGAACCCAGAGGTTTAACGGCGGACAGTCTTCTATTTCAAACATGCACGATGAAAGAAAATCCATTGCGTTGGTGTGGCGATCGCATTGCTTACATCATGGACATGCGTAGCGATCGTGAACTTTGAAAGATTTCGACTGGGGAAGAAATATCTAAAGAAATGACCGGTTTGTTCATTCAGTTGCAAAAGGTCAAAAAATCAGGCGAGATTTGTCTTTGAGCGTTGTCATATTTGAGTTGAGTTGGGTGCGAAGTGTTTTGGATACCAGACTTTTAGCAAGTGCTTGTGTGTGATATTTCATGTATTTGATCTGCGTTGGACATCACAAAAAAAATAAAATAAAAAATAAAAAGAAAGAAAAATAAAGTAAACATAAAATGATATTGATCAACCGCGAAAAACGAATAAAACAGTACATAACACAGTAAAATAAAGTCTCCTATAATTATTAATACTTTGTAACCATGCTCCAAAATTCAGCTTCAACTAATGTAACAGACCTGATGGCACTTGTTAACAACAGCAGCAGCAGCAGCAGCAGCAACTAAGATATACATATGTCCAAGCCTGTAGCGTTATATAAAGTCCCAGCTGAGGTAAACAGGATACATTAGACGGAGAGGCTAGGTTTAGACAAGATAAGCAGAGGTATGTGAGATCTATTACGAGAAAATGTGTTCAGAGAAGGCAGATATATTCGAGATGTGTTCAGAGGAAAATTTTGACTGAAGGTCACACTTATACAGCCTTATACTACAAGTGTATTTGAGGATTTTCATTAACACATAGGCGGAAAGGCCCGGAATATAAATCAACAATAATTTTTTTATATGACAGAGGCGCGTTAGAAATGAATGTTTCCGTTCAAAGCACAACAGAACCATGATACTTCACTGTTTTCATTTTAAACTTTTCAAACCATTATAACCCCACAAGCAGAAACCCATGGAATATAATATCAACAGTAAGTTTTCTGGTATGACAGGAGTGCGTTCGAAATTAATGTTTCGGTGTAAAGCACAATTTAAGCATGATACATGCCTTTTTCATTTTAAGCTATAATTCAAGGCATTATATACAAATACTTTTATGAAATAAACAATTATCTATATTGAAATCTAGATTAGAATTTATTGTGAGCTAAGTCACTGCGAAGAAGTGTGTGGAGTTTACTTCTGGCATATCAAGGTAGGTCTTCAACTAAAGCTTGCAATCAACCGATTTGATTAAAAGATAGCCGATTTCACCGAGTTGGATGGCAATAAATATGTTGTAACTGCGGAACATTCATTGATGCTCATGCAATTCCAAGAAGCATCTTTTTCCATGCTAGTAATGTATGTTTGTGTTAATCCATTAACGCCCATTTTTTGTTTCAGGGTAAGTATGTTTATTTTTGCTTCCAATTTTTTCATGAATCGTTATAAAATGAATTCTACCAAGAGTTTCAAGATTATGTCATTTTAAATGTTGGTCCTGCACGCTGAGGACATTTCTCCCAAAAAAGCAAATTTACGAATTGTCATGGTTAATTCGAATATATAACACTGACGGGAATAAAAAAAAACAGTGATTCTTTATTTATTTAGACAATTTTTATAAAAGTAAATCTTAGTAAATAAAATCAAAAACATTGCTTGTTTATTTTTTATGCAAATTATCTAAAAGCTATTTTAAGTGCAATGTGGAAGCCAATATCGCATTTCATGTACTGCTAAGATACTTTCTTCTTACAGAAGTCGCATTATCGCTGACCCGCCAGTTCTCTCAAGAATGTGCCCGTTCAATGAAAATTTAACTTCTGCTAACAAATGCAAAGGTTCTTGGGATTTGATTCAGAAGAAACCTGTAACAGTGCACTCGTAACTGACCGCCTGATTTCGAGTAATATCATGTTTCTAGTTGTCTATTTACATGTTCTTACAAAATTCAGGAATTCACGATCACTGTATCAAGAAGATTTGTGAATAAACTGAAGTACCACTTCATAAACCTGATGGCTACTTTTGTGTCAGTCAGTCCAAGTGATCAACTTCTTCATATGTTTGTTATACTTGGATATGAGAAAAGGCTGAGGAACACCTACATCTCTTCGAAAGCATTTCCAACAACTGCATCACCTTGGTGATTGTTAGCAGTTGTGAATATGCTGTTGTCATGCAATTTCAAGTAAAAACAACTCTTTGTTTTCTTCAAACTAGTCATTGGATCCAGAACCTTCAGGCTTTAGCACCTTATCATCCTTTAGACGACATTTTGTGGCTCCGTTTGATTGTACCGTTCCTATAATTCATATACAAACTGATTTCATTTCTGCAAATAAAGCATAGCTGGAGAAAAATATACCTACATAGATTTAGTGATAGTTTGGATCATCAAGACAGCTGACCATGGACAGAAACACATTTGAACCAAACCTATCATCTTCTTGGGAGTTAAAGTCGAGATAGCCTGCTTTTCAAGATATAAGGCCATTTGAAAAAAATATCCAGTAACTTCACCATATAAAACCCATTGTTTGAATCCGAACCTTATAGGTGTCACCTGCTATAAATTGTTTCAGAGTACTTCCATAATATCTTGCAATCTGTTCATCAGTTGACAACGGTTTTGAAAATATGCCAAACAGCTTGAAGTTCTTAATTAGAACATTTTAAATCATTTGTCATTCTTATTTTTTTTCTGTTGTGTCATTGTGGACAACGTGAAGAGGCATCTGATTTTCAAGAACTTCATCCAGTAATGATGTTTGCTTAGTAATATGTGAAAACTGAAAATAGATTACCAATTAATTTTTTTAAACAGTTGTTAGAAATTGTGAAGCCATGCTAATTTCCTCCATAGAGTAAGTGACACATTCTTTACATAAATCGTTTACTTCATCAGTGTCAACTAAATTAAAAGATTTTTATCTGGCGTGTGTTCTTCAGATTCTCGTTTATTGGGGTCAGCTCTCTAAGTAGATTCAGGTCAACATTTTGAGAAAATAGGTTCGCTTTTTTTCCAAGACTAATAAGATATTTTTGGTCGTTTTTTTTTTTTTTTTTTTTTTCTTATAAGGAGCATATTAATTAGGATTTATGTCTTCAATTCCTGGGACATCATGCAAGCTTGGGTTTCTATTATCATCATCTAATATTTCATCATCAAAATCTTCATATATCCATTCACTTACAGACGGAAATATTTCAATCATATCAACGTAGGGCTGCTGAGCAGGTAAGTTGTTTCCTCTGCATAACTCACAGCGTCACGAATCGTGTAGAACGACTTTACTGGAAACGATGTGTTCTTTAATCCGTTATCTGAAAAGCAAATAAATAAATAAAATGCTATACATAGTTAAAGCTATGCAAATAAATAAATAAATAAAATGCTATATATAGTTAAATCTATGAAAATAAAGGCTATCAAAATCATAATCAATATGTTCAACATATTGAATCAGTATAAATGGCCAACATAAAATCGCTGTTTCAGATATGAATGACTTGGAATATATTTTCCTCATAACAATATAACTAATCATAAAGGAAAGCAGAATGTTCTATTTATGTGTAAAGTATTCTGAAACTACAACCCACTAATTTGCAACACGTTTTTTTTTAAATTTGACCCCTATTATGACCCCTTAACATATATTGTTTTGACCTCAAATCAAGTTATTGAGTTGGATCCCTGTGAAAAGAACCTATATCTAAAATTTCAGGTGTTTAGACCCAAAATTGGCGAAGGAGTTTGGTAGAGTTCTCAAATGTCAAATTCTTTTACCAGCCAAATTTCTGTCCGAAAACGGGTTACAAAGATTTCCCCAAATCTCCGTACTCTGTATATAAAATTTCGAGTTATTGAGTTGGAAAATGTACACATACACACACACATAGACACGTTCATTTACATATATATATATATATATATATTTATATATATATCATAGATACATTTTTTTTTACTCACGGTCAACTCTAACATAGCACATTGCCACTTGGACGTAAAAGGGCTACTATGTAGGACTATGTCAAGATGTGTGTTTACGTTACATTTAAAATTTTGCGTATCAGTAAAGTAAGGGAAGCAGGTAGCGGGAAAGGAATTCCAAAGTCTAGCTGTTCGAGGGAAGAAACTATTAGAGTAGAAAGCTTTCTGTCATTTAGAGACCTCAACACTGAAGATGTGTGATTTTTTTACTAAGACGGTTTACCGGGGATATGTAAGTCGGGAGGGAACAGATGATACGAGTTTATCAGATCATATTCTTTTAATGAATGAATGAATGGCTCCGTTCAGTCTCGAAACATAAAGAATACCGCCTAAGGGACAGCTATGCGTGTAATTGTGTGGAAAAAGATTGGACAATCCCCAACGATACCTCTCCTGAATGGGCATTGTTTGAGTCCAGTGGCAAGATGAAGGCCAGGAAGACTTGAAATAATGCCGAGGTACGCGGAAGGTGCATAGATCACCTGGAAGTTCCAAATGGTCACCCATCTCGTACTGGCCAGGCTCATTATTGCTTAACTCCGGTGATATGATGGGAACCGGTGTGGCGACGTGATTATGCCGTATTCTATTCCATTAAATTACTTGTAAAACCTGCATAGGGATGCAACATTGCGGCGATGAGACAGAGGTTGGAGCTTAGTTGACAAAGTGCGATCTATTAGATTGAAGACTTTTTTGGAACTCCAAACCGAGGATGCCCCTAGTGGTAGATGCACCAGCCCAGATGTAATAGCAACCTTCCATGCATGCGCGAATGGTTTCATTTTAGAGATACAGGATACTCTCAGGCGTGAGTAGTCTTCTAGCACGTAGAGAGAACCCACCTTCTTTGCAGCGTCTTCTGAAATGTCTTCAGTATATTTGTTCCAGTTCATAATGTTTGCGCATGTTAAGCCGAGGAGTTTGAAAGAAGAATGATCATGCAGGGTGTTATCTGTAATGAATATCGGTGGTTGGGGAGGTTTTTGTAATTTTTTAAAGAGAATAGCTTAGATCTATAGCATTAAAAGCTAATATCTATTTACGGTCGCATTTAACTACGGTCTGGAGGTCAGTTTTTATTGTCAGAAATAGTTGGCTTGTTAGGATCAGGAGTCCTGAAATGTTTGGTAAAAACTCGAGAAAATGTGATGAAATTTGTCTTTTACAATTCAAATTTAACAGTTGCAATATAAACTTTAATTAAAACTATTATAACAATTAATTTTAAAAAAGCAACAGTAGGCTCACTACACTGCAATAAAGTATGTTTTTTAAGTTGTCTGATGGGATGCTCATATTTAGTTATCTATTACGTGTTATTATAGTAATGCAGATATTCTACATGATTTATACATGCGTAATATTTGCGTAAAAGAGTTAAAGTAAATGCAACCATCTTTCTATATATATTATGCATGCATATACTGGCGCATCTGCTACCTGCCTCCAACTACTGGACAGGGTTCAAAAGAGGGTCGCCAACCTGATAGGTCCTGAACTATCAACTAGGCTTAAGCCCCCGTGCCATTAACGAAAGGTCTGCCTGTTCAACAAGTATGTTAATTGGCGAATGCTCTGACGCACTTGTACCCCCTCGATGGGAATACCCCCGACAAACCCGACAAGTAGCTAAATCCCATCCCTACACAGCAGAGATCTATAGGTGTAATAAAGCCTTCTACTCCAATAGTTTTTTTTCTCCAGAATTGCAAGATTTGGACCTCCTTTCCGGGATAATGCTTTCCCGACTGTACTGACATGCAGAAGTTCAAGTTTAATGTGAACAAACATCTTGCTACTCATCTCCCTTTACATTATCTCTGCAATTTATGCCCCCCGATAGTAGGCCCTACATCCAAGTGGCACTGTGTATTGTTTGGTGTGAAAATTGAATTATATATATATATATATATATATGTGTGTGTGTGTGTGTGTGGGTGTGTGTGTGTGTGTATAGTAGCAGAAGTACCCTTCGTTGACTGGATTCAAAAAACAGCCTACAGAAAATGGACTCTCATTTATGAAAGTATGATAGGTTATGAAAAGGAAGAGGTGTAAACAGATAGCTTCGAATTTGGTGGTATCAAAAACAAAGCAAAATATGATGAAAGTAAAAATAAAATAGATAAACCCCATAATTTGTTATACCATATCTGTTCACACTGAAACACTTATCACTGAAACACTTATTCTGTGGATCTATATTAAAAAACGTTGTACAACTTTGTGACATATTTCTATTCTATGGAGGTCAGGTGTGAACGAACACCCCATAATTTTATTATACCATATTTCTTCAAACTGAAACATAATTATCAAAGAATACTTACACAGATAGATATGAAAAGTCTTTATTAAAGTTTGTGCCTATTTCCATTTTATGGAGGCCAGGCGCGAACACAGACCCCACAATTTTATTATACCATACCTATTTAAGTTAAAAGATACTTATCAAAGTATTATTATGGACATCTATATCAAAAACACTTGTAAACGTTTTCTTTTTATTTGTAATTTTTTTTTTTTTTCATACTTTGTGGAGCAGGCGCGTACGCAGCCCCCACAATTTTAATGAATCATCATTATGCCAGATCAAACTTACCCATTCCTGTGTCTCGATACATCTTCTATCATTATATGTGATCAGTTTTGTATAATAGTCAAGCATATAGGAACCTATTCGTGACAAGACGCACACACAATCTTTATATTATAATATTAATAATGATATTAATGATAATAATAATATTAATAATAATATTAATAATAATAATAATATCAATAATAATAATATTAATAATAATATTACTACTACTACTGATATTAATACTACTACTACTAATATTAATAATAATAAGTTAAGGATCAACAACTTCTCTTACTATGCATGCGTGGATGTTTTCTTCTAATTTTCCGTGCTTAAAGGATCGGAGTAAAAGTATTTGGCGTTATAGTGCAGGTACACATCTTAATCTAAAAGGAGAAAGGCATTAATAACTTCTTCGTTATCTTTTTTAGAAGACTCACTATATCAGTCTATCTTTCTTTATGCCTTTCCGTCTGTTCATCTGCTTCCTTACTTTCAAATTTCATCCCTCCCGAAACTAAAAAGTTGCAGACCGGCGAAAGGGGGCTCAAATGATTGGACTTTTCATAAACCGTTCTTTTATAAATGTTTAGCCGTATGAAATACTTTTTAAGGGCTCAAACGGGGGTCAAAATTGCAATCTATCTTTATACATTGTGTACATTCATCTTAATTTATCTTTATTCAGTTCATATGCGTGTCATGTTGGTTCAGTGGTAACGTCACCAGCTTTGAATGCTGCAGTTTTGCTTTTGGTTTTGATTCTAGCTGATGACACCCAAATAATTTTTTTCACTTTCAAAGTCATAACTATAATAATAGATACGAAATCTAGACAAATAATATATCATATTTCAGCATCTTTTACGACTGGTCAAGTCGGGTGATCTTCCGCTAGTATATATATATATATATATATATATATATATATATATATATATATATATATAAGTAGATTGTAGTTTGCTTGAAGCATTGTTGAAGAAAATTATAAGGTGAAATGAAAAGCCAAGAACAATGCGAGATTTTTTTTATATAGAGTAAAATTAAATGAAAACAAAAGAAATAAATTTCTTTTTTTTTGTTGTTTGTTTTTTCTTTTTCACACAAATTTTAACTCTAAACAACAGTAATTTTTTTTCTGTTGTATTCAATGGTGTTATAAATCTCAATATATTTCAGACCTATTAGTCCTTTTTCAAGAGAAGACAGCGGAAGAGTGAACCGCGCCGAAATCCGACTGTGAAATGAACCTACTTGGTCTCGACTTGATTTGTGTAGGTTAATAGAAATTCTTGTGTGCGGGGCGTTTGCTCAGTTGGTAGAGTGCTTGCCTCGCATGCAAGAGGCTCGGGTTTCGAATCCTGAGTTGTTATGTGTCTAACTGATGAGTCCAAATGAGGGCGAAACTCCAGTCTTGGACTTCCGGTTCGTTGACTGTCATGGCTCTTGTGAGCTGCGACGTTGTTTGGCTGTGGAATTTATTATATATATATATATATATATATATATATATATAGCCGCAGGAAGTCCTCTCTCGAAAAAACAATTCTGTGTTTGAAACAACAGCTGACACATACAATTCAATACAGCTAAACTAATGTCCACTATTTTACTTTGCCAACACATTCAATCGTTATAATAAAATACTACATTACATCCTTGGAGCAACACCATCACAATCGCAACATCGTTAGACGAGAGGGTAAATATGTTTCATTTTAAATATTTATAGTTACCACTGCTAATAGTAGAAACCGGGATTCTTCATGTACAGATTAAACGTTTAGACCGGACGTAACTTACTCAGATATACTATTATATTTTTCGTAGCAGAATAAAAAAAACAACATAAAATTCCCTTCAGGAAAGTCTGCTGCCTTTTCATAACTTATCATACTTTCATAATTAAGATTCCATTTTCTGTAGGCTGTTTTTTTGAACCCAGTAATTAACTTATCCCGGAATTAGATCATTGTAAAAGAACACTGCAGAACATTACAGTTTGGCGTCGCTAGAACAAATACGGCGTCAATTTTAGTTAAAAGTCTATTTTTTACATATAACAATAGCGAATGAATCGTCTCATTCTTTTACGTAAGTATTATTTGTTTAACTTTTCTTCTAATACTAAAACATACACAAACATACATTTATTACTCTATACAATTTGTATTTCTTACATGCTTTTAACTTTCTTTCTTTGTGATCGTTGCTCTCAAATATAAACAACATGCTGGTCGCAGTTTAATGAATACTGTTTGCTTATTCGTTCTGTTTATACATCTTATTTTACACATTAACTAATTTGTTAAGATAAAACGTTCTTTGTTTATTCTGATCAGTGGCAAGCAGAGTACGATGTTTGTACAAAATATATTTGCCGCCGTTTGATTAATAATGTTCACTTTTTGTTGTTGTTGTTGTTGTTGTTGTTGTTGTTGTTTCTTAGATTCATACATTTACACATTCACTTTGTTTGCTTTGATCATTCAATATATTCATTTTGGACTCATGCATTTATTGACAGGCACTGAGACATATCATGTGATCACTTACAGACTTATTACAACCGTGCGTATTAAATAGTGATTTGCATATATTCATCTAACAAGTAATTAACTCATTTTGTAAAGCTTAAATTTAGCTGCGGTAAAATGATTGCATGATGAAATATGAGATTGCATTCTAACAAAAAATAAACAAAACTACTTCCCTGCAGGATGCAATAGTGCTAATAAAAACAACAACAACAAAAAAACAAATACAAGCACAATAAGCGCTCAAAAACAGGAAATTAAATACTGATAACCTTCAAATTATCCTAATGTTTCAGAAATACTGGCCACTAAAAAAGCAGTTTATGTACCGTTTTTACCAATCGATAATCGCACAAAAATACAAGATTAAATACAATTCTGCAAAAAGAACATATATAGAGTCTCCGAAGTTTTTATAATCGCTCAAAATTATAAAAAAATTAAATGCAGGTACCCTTTAAATTTTACTACGGTGAGTTCTGGCAAAAGGTTTGATAATTATTCATATTTTAACACGCATTGCTAACTTTTTCCCTGCGCACACAAAACTTCTATAAAATTTAATCAAATACATGTTGCTCTTTTCTTGATCGGGCCAAATACTCTCAAAATATAAACAAAGGAGTATAAATGTATAAAAAGTACCGACATTCTACTATCCCAACCCCGAAACCCCCCTAAAAATTCTTTTACGAGTACCAATATTTAATTTCCTATTTTTGAGCGATTATCAAAACTTTCATGGTGTTAGTTTTTTTTTTCAGTGAACGATTTGATTTGATTTGATTTTTATTTTTCTCTGATTTATCATGGAGAAATTTTATTTTGAGAACAGAATAAACACTTTCATCACATATTATGAACATATTATGCAGGTATGTTTCAAAGTAATTTTTATTGGCTATGGAAACACTTATTTGTTATATATATATGAGCAAACAGTTAATGAAATGTGTTAAAAAACACTTACTGTTTACTCATATTATAAGTTCTTTTTCCTATTTGGTATTATCGAGCTTTTATATCTGGCTGAGATAAGTTTATAAATATTAATTCTTTAATATTTATAATTTACTTTAATTTTACCATCTTGAATATTTTAATAAATTCAATTGTAATTTTCATTATATATATATATATATATATATATATATATATTATCACTTTTAATTTATGTTGAGCAGTTTATTATTTTGAAGCCATTTGTAGAAAAAAATGTGTGCATTAAACCAAAATGACAAACGATGACCGACTTCAAAGATGCTGTCATCGGTGGAAGCCAGTTACCTGCCACTGATTTTGCTAACTCTAAACAGTGAATATACAGTGATAATTCACTACTTCGAAAACTTACTTTTTTTCTCAGTGACCATGTTTTAGAAATTATTGGAAATTATACTGATTTAGTCATCACAAATAAGTACGTAATTATGTTGTTCCCTTAAAGGTGTTTTTTTTTTAACAACCAGCACCTAGGTTAACGCCCTAAACCATCACTAATCGCCAGTAACCAACACTGCTGACAATGTCAGACAGTGGCGTCCACTAACTGCCACTATAAAAAAAATAATCCTTTGTAGAAGCCAGATTATTTCCTTTGGCCCGAGGCCGGCAGTGTCCACTGTTTCATAAGGACGGTAGTGTCCACCAACAAAAACTTTAGTTTAATTTGTTTCTGAAGTGATGGACTTTTAACGATTCTGTTATTGATCTTTGTCATGTATCCACCGGGCAACATCGGTAAACGGGTCCTGCTAGTATATATATATATATATATATATATATATATATATATATATATATATATATATATATATATATATATATATATATATATATATATATATATATAAGATGGGTGGTATGACATATTCGAAACGCAGAAAACCAATTGTAAAGTGGCGAAATATTTGGCTGGAGATAGCATCTAGAAACTGTCAGCTGTTGCAGAGCCAGGCTGGCTGGTTTTGTCCAATTGTGCAAGGGACAAAGGATTACAAATCGGTTGCGATGGTCAGCATGGTTGGGGCCAAGCACAATCAGCGTCCGCTTTATCCTTCTGCCTTTCACCAGCAATGTTTGAATAGTCTACGTCAGCGTGAAACGTTCGCACAAAAAGAGTAATAACAAATGACCTTTTATGGAATTAGACACACGCATGTAAGTACGCGAATGCATGATGTACTAGTGTATCTTACTGTCTACGGCGGGTGTTTGTGTATTCGTTTGTTAAGATTAACTTTTAGGATATGAAGGCATTGGCACATCGGATATATTTTTCAGGCGCATTTCCTCCTAGTACGTAATAGTTCCAACACAATAGCTTCAACACAACAGTCCTATACACATATTAGAGTGTTTTAAAATTGTTAAATGTGTGATTCAGTTATTTGAATAGATTGTTGTATACACATAGGAGAGTGCGTTATAATTCTCAAATTAATGGTGTAATTACTTTAATACGTATAAGTGTGTTGTTCAACCCTTAGATGTATGATCTGATAGTTTCGACAAAATGTCGTATACACCTTGAAAAGCTTATTATATTTCCAACAAAATAACGTATACACATAGGAGAGTGCTTCACAAATTTTAAATTGAAATTTAATTACTTAAATAAATGACTCGTATACACATAGGAGAGCATGTTACACTTGCTAAGTTTATGATGTAACGCATTCATTAAAATAAAAGTAAACACATTGGAGAGTGTGTTACAATATTTAAAATTATGATGTAATAACTCGGGTACAAGAGTCGTATACAGAAAAAGAGAGTGTGTGTTATAATTTTTACATTTTTTATACAAAAACTACAATACTGTAATACACGTACGAAAGTGTGTGTGTGTGTGTGTTAGACATTTCAAATATATGGTATAATAGTTTCTATATGAAAGGTGTAGAGGTGTATACACGTGGGAGATGGTAAAAAGAGTGTGTTAAATTTGTAAAACCTTTAATGTAATAGCTTTAATACAATAATTGTATGTACACAATTTTTTTAAAACAACTGTTAAATGCGTGATGTAATAGTTCCAATAAAAGCGTTCGAAAAACATGACAATACTTTCATTTATAATGTGATATTTCTAATACAAGACTCATATACACATAATATTCGTGTTACAATTGTTAAGTGTGATATTTCGATTAAAAGTTAATATTTTTATTTACTTTCCTAACCATGAAACAAATAAACGTAGAAGACTATGTATTTAAATGCAATAACATCCAAATGCAATAACGTAAATGGAAGTATCATTCACAACATGTAAAAATTGTTAGTATTGGTTTATCATACTAGGAATGCGGCTCTTCACAATTTTAGTGCTGTTTTCCGTTGGTAATATAAGTTTAACGTAAACTCAACGTACAATATATTACAATATTAAATCGGTTAACATGAGGTCATAAAACTATATATGTATACATACATTTCAGCCCGGCGTTGCCCGGGGTGTTTTGAGGTGTATGTTGAGCACAAAAAAGCGGTCAATTTTTAACAATTTGACCCCTATTATGACCGTTTCGGGACAATATCAAAGTGTAGTATCTGTTCTTCAGATGCTGCACCTCAATTTCTTGTTCTCTGTCAGTGGAGGAGAAATTCTTCACGACCGAGACAATTTTATTTTTGTTCCTTTTCTCCCCGTTAAAAAACGACCCTGGTGTCTAACTCTGTCCTCTGGATTTTCCTCTAGTTGAAACAATTTGTAAACTCATTCTGGACTCACAGTAATAAATTTCCTATATACTGCTCTGACTACACATTGAGCACTTTAGTCCGTTTTTTTTTTTTTTTCACCACTGGTAAATAAATATATATATATATATATATATATATATATATATATATATATATAGTTTTTTTTTAAGGTGAAGAATTTTGAATTGCAAACATTCTTTTCTAGAGCAGCAGATATGGCAAATATAGAACATTTAAGAAGCAGCTTGGTTTGGCAACTTATCATAAGGAAACGGACACCCGAGCACTGTTAGCAATGGATTTGATGGACTGTTATCTGGCAATCTCGTCCAAGTGTTTAAACTCCATTAGATTCTTTCTTTTGAGTATAATGACTGCGCTAATAAAGCTGATCCAATCAGCTACTTGGAAGGCAGCATTCGACACATTAATGCCGTAATACTGTCCAAGTTAATGTGAAGAGTTTGTGAAAATTCTCCCAATAGATTACGCCATCCAAGCCAAGCCGCTGTGCTATATATCAGAAATTGTATTTAAATAATAAAATGCTAAATTTATTATTATTATAATAAAATATTTCTTGTGGTTTATTTAAATTTGAAGTTAACCGTCTCTAAAAAGTAACTGATATATATATATATATATATATATATATATATATATATATATATATATACGAGGGGCGTGCAATAAGTAATGCCCCTGAGCCACTCTCAGTTGTTTGATCAAGCTGAAATTTTGCAGATGCAATGAGTTATATCTCTACAGATCATGTGCCAAATTACAGCTCTGAACTAATTGTGGTTTCTGTTTTACAGGTGTTTGAACTGAGTCAGGTGTTAAATGGAGCCTGTTGAATGTCGAGCAGTGATCCGGTTTTTGTATTTGAAAGGACGCCCACCACAGGAAACTTTTGATGAAATTAAAGAAACTTATGGTGATAATGCCCCATCATATAACCTTGTAAAACGCTGGCATCGTGAATTCAAACATGTCCGGAAGTTTGTGGAAACAGCTCCCAGACCTGGTCGCCCCCGTTCTGCCATTCATGAGGCGTCTGTCTGTCAAGTTGAGGCTGCCATTTTGGAAGATCGGCGCATTACTATTCGCCAAATAGCCCAAGATGTAAAATTAGTACAGGGTCTCTGGAAACTATCATTCATGACCATTTTCATATGCATAAGGTGTCTGCCAGATAGATTGCCAGGTTGCTCCCACCATTCCAGAAGCGAGAATGCGTCGAGTGATCGAGATGAATTTGAAGATTTGCCAAGTCAAAGTTTTTCAAAATACTGATTATACAGGATGAAACCTGGGTCCATCATTATGATCCAAAGAAAAAAGCCCAGTCAATGCAGTTGAATCACTTGGACTCACCACCTCCAAAGCAGGCAAGGGTGCCGCCCTCCGCTGTCAATGTCATGCTCACAGTCTTCTGGAACCAGAACGCAGTAGTGATGACAGATTTCCTGGCAAAGAGTACCACAATTACAGGAGCTTATTATGCTTCACTTATGAGGAAATAAAGGGAAGCTATCAAAATCAAGAGGCGGGTCAAGATCAGGAAAGTTACCCTCCTCCTGCAGGACAACGCTCCGGTCCACAACTCGCATGTCGCCAGATCAGAAGCGCGGGCGTGTGTTTATGAAATTTCCACCATACGCCCTACTCTCCTGACCTTGACCCCTCTGACTTTCACTTCTTCTCGCCATGAAGTTGTTTAAGAAAGAAAAGCGTTCCCTAGACGATGCAGCCTTAATTTCTGACGTCACGTCGTGGATGGAGGACCAACTTGGGGTGTTCTACAAAAACGGTCTCCAGAGCTACATCAAACGATGGAAGAAATGCATTACTCTGGGTGGTTCCTATGTAGAGAAAGACTAATAACTGTGGCAAGGTCCGTTCCTCTACTTCTATGGGAAGTAGGTCAGGGGCATTACTTATTGCACGCCCCTCGTGTATATATATATTATATTATACATATATTATAATTTATATATATATATATAATATATATATAATATATATGTGCAAACAGTTAATGTATTATGTTAAAAAACACTTTGAAATGAGTTAAAAACATATTTAATCTGAAAAGGAAACACTAGATATATATATATATATATATATATATATATATATATAATATATATATATAATATAAAATATAATATATATATATATATATATATATATAAAATAAAAATTACAATTAAATTTACCAAAATGATTCAAGATGGTAAAACTAAAGTATATTATAAATATTAAAGAATTAATATTTATAAAGTAATTTCAACCAGATGTAAGACCTCGATAAAACCAAAAAGGAGATAGAAATTATAATAAGAGCAAATAGTTAATAAAAAATGTTAAAAAAGCACTTTGAAAAAGAGTTAAAACATATTCAATCTGAAAAAGAAAAACTTGATAAGTCGATAGTCCTTAATCCGTGGAGTTTCGAAGAAATACCTTCCTTCTCGTCAAAGGATAGGAATTAGCAAAATGCCGGATCGGATTTTGCATATAAAAGTATTTGATGAAACTGTAAGTAAGTCAAAGATCTTATTTGATAACAAAAAGTGAAGCAGAGGGAATATGGTGAAGAAAAAAGTGATTTCCCGTGAATGGATAATCTGGTGAAATGTAAATTATCCAATGACGGTAACATCCAAAACTGTAAATCCAAGAAAGGTAATTAAATTTCGATTCACACAAGTAAAATCCACGGAAATCGAGTAACTGCAAGATATTCCAAAATAATCCAAAAAGCTGAAATCCATGGAATAATTTACAAATACGTACAAGGAAAAGGGGGGAAAATTCCAATAAGAAAAAAAATAAGATATGCGTTTGATACGGCTGCCGAGACAAAGTATAATTAAGAAAAATCAGTGAAGAAGATGAGAAAAGCGAAAAAATGGTGATAGAATTAAATAAAAAATAGAAAAGAAATTGCAAAATGACCCATACAAGATAACGTTGAAAGGCGCGAAAAATATAAGGCAAAAAAAAGAGGTCAAATGAAATGTACAGGTTATTACTTAAGAAAATGTCAGCAAGAGTTATTAAAAGACACTAAATGAAATAATAAATTAATTAATTAATAAATAATTTAATTAATCAAAAATAAAATATGAAATAAAATATTAAAAAAATTTTAAGGGGAGAGGATGGCCGGTTTCTGCAAATTCCGGATAAAGCAAGTAAGTAGGTAAGTAAATGCATGCAGTAAAATATAAGTAAATATACACACAGGATATGAATGTGTAAGTAAATTGATATATTTGATAGAAAGGTATATTTAAAGACTAAAACGTAAATTGAAGATAAAAAATCGGCAAAGCAAAGAAGAAATAAAGAATTAAAATATTAAGTTATAAAGGATTAAGAAAGTATGTGGAAAAGAAAACGATAATGTTAAAGAAAAATTATATATATATATCTGAAAGGTTGAAGTAATAGCTATGTAATTTAAAAATTACCATATTTAAATTTGGACTTATGTTTTCAGAAAGAGATCAGTTCGTTTATATATATATATATATATATATATATATATATATATATATATATATATATACTAGACTGGATGCCCGGCGTTGCCCGGGTGTAAGGTGTATGCTGAGTAACAAACACAAAAAAAAACGGTCAATTTTTTACAAGTTTGACCCCTGTTATGACCGCTTAACATTTATTGTTAAGGGCTCTAATCAAGTTATTAAGTTAAATGCATGTCCACGAAATCTATATCTAAAATTTCAAGTGTTTAGGCACAAAATTGGCGGAAGAGTTTGGTAGAGTGCTCAAGGGCCTAATCGTTGAACTTTGACCCCTTAACAGCCACCTTTCTGGTCGAAAACCAATCACGTAGATCTTCCCAAAACTTAGTACGATGTATATAAAATTTTGAGTCTGTAGACTAAAAATTGACAGAGTTATTGCGTAGGGAAATGTACACAGACAGATACACAGACACGTTAACTTTTATAGATATTCTAGCATGGGTGCCTGGCGTTGCCCGGGATTTTGGGGGGTGTATGCTGAGCAAAAAAATCATGTTTTTTTAATTTTGACCCCTTTTATGACCCCTTAAAATCTATTGTTTTGGGCTCAAATTAAGTTATTAAATTAGATCCATGTCGAAGGAAACTATATCTTAAATTTCAAGTGTTTAGACCCAAAATTGGTGGACGAGTTTGGTAGAGTTCTCAAAGGTAAAATCGTCGAACTTTGACCCTTTAACAGCATATTTTCTGGCTGAAAACAGATCACATCGATCAGTACCCTGTATGTCAAATTTTAAATCTGTAGACTAAAAATTAACAGAGTTATTGCGAAAGAACGCAGACACACAGACAGATACACAGAAAGAGAGACACACAGACACAGAGACACGATCACTGTTATAGATATACTAGCATTTCGGCCCGGCGTTGCCCGCGTGCTTGGAGGTGTATGCTGAGCAAAAAAAATAAATAAATAAAAAAGTCATTTTTTTTTATATTTGACCCGTATTTTGACCCCTTAACATTTATTGTTTTGGTCTCAAAGTAAGTCATTAAGTTAGATCTATGTCCAAGGAATCTATATCTATTGTTTCAAGTGGTGAGACCCGAAATTTTCGGAGGAGTTTACATAGGGAAATGTACACAGACTCACAGACAGACACAAAGACACGTTAAATTATATATATATATATATATATATATATATATATATATATATATATATATATATATATATATATATATATATTAATGAAATCAAAGGAAAGTAACGTTTACCAGATGTACGCAATAGTAAACTTCAAACAAATACAAATAAGAGTATTTATACATAGAAAATTTAATCCCAACCGAATAAAAAGCTCAATATGCAATAGAGCTTATATTAAAAGAAAGAATTTTTAATCTGTAAGTATTTTTTTCGCTTAGTATTTCGGATCACCTCGAGAGAATTTAAATGCAGACTGAAATATAATGCGCGTTATTTTTATATTTTTACATACCCAACTTTTTTTTTTCACATCTTTTTTATTTGGAAATTTATGATTACAATAAATTGCGGTTTGACTTAATTACTTAACTAGCAAATTCTATCATTGCTACAAGTATACTTTGCTGATTTCTTTATGTCCTCTGAGAAGGAGAATAAAAAGAATAACATTCTCTGAAACTCCGGGGAATAAGGACTTTGTAATTTTTTTTTTTTTTGGAGTATTTAGTAAACCAATAAATTTTGATTGTAAAGTTTGTTTGTTATTTTTTGTATTTTCACCCAAAACAAGGCAAATTGCAACTTTGGTGTAGGGGGCTACTATAAGGGCAACAACTACTGGGGTACTATGTAGGGATTTGGGCAGCAAGATGTCGGTTCACGTTACACCTGAACTTCTGCACGTCAGTACTGTTGGGGAAGCAGGGACCTGGAATGGAATTCCAAACTCTAGCGGTTCTAGAGAAGAAACTATTGGAGTAGAAAGATTTTTTACATCTAGGGATCTCTACAGTGTGGGGGTGGGATTTAACAGCCTGTCGGGTTTGTCGAGGGTGCTCACGTTGTGGGAGCACAAGTGATTGCAGTTCGTCAGAGCATTCACCACTAATATACTTGTAGAACAGGCAGAGGGATGCAACATTTCGTCGATAGGACAGAGGCTGAAGCTTAGGTGCCAGTTCAGGGCCTATCAGGTTTGCGACTCTCTTTTGAACCTTGTCAAGAAGCGAGAGACTAGTAGCAGATGCACCGGCCCAAATGTGACTCCATATATGGGCGAATAGTGGCCTTATAGAGATACAGAATACTTTCGGGTGTTAGTAGTTGTCTAGCACGATAGAGAGAGCCCACCTTTCTTGCAGCGGCCCTGGCAATGCCTTCAATGTAATTGTTCCAACTCATGTTTCCTGTGGATGTTGGGCCAAGGAGTTTGAACGATGTACTCTCAAATAAAGAGTCGTTGGCCATCACAAGTTTAACTTACAGCTTAAAAATTATTTCTCTTTTATATATACATATTTATATATTCTAGAATTTCAGCCCGGTGTTGCGCGGGTGTTATAATGTGTGTGTTCAGCTAAAAACAAAAATGGTAGTAGGAAGGCAGGCTCGAACCCTTACCACGAAGGAGGAAAAGAACGGGGGGAAAACCTTACGTCTTTGCTGTTACGACCACCGCCAAGCTTGAATTGACGTACGTTTTAATCAAGACTAGAGAATAGAAAGGAGAGGATTACTTCAAAAAATATCGGCGAAAAAAAAAACGACCCCCACCTGTATAAAAGTGTCCAGTTTAAGGTGAAGATATTAATATTTTAGCCAATTCTTCGATATTTGTCGTCTGACAGGTCGAACTTCAAAACGATACTTATCTTTTAAAAATCTCTCTCGAAAGTCGAAAGTTTCAGTAGACATGCAAACATACTTACATGCATACATTTATATCTTGGTAACGAAAAATTTTCGAACCAAACCGATTAAAAAGCTTGCCCTATCTCTGAATACTCTTTATGTAAAATTTCAAATTTTTAGACCAGAAAGCGTCTGAGTAATTTGCTAGAGACCGAAGAGGTCAATTTTTTAAAAAAGTTTTACCCCTATTATGGCCCCTTAACATTTATTGTTATTAGCTCAAATCAAGTTATTAAGTTAGATCCATACACAATGAACCTATATCTGAAATTTCAATTGTTTATACCCAGAACTGTCGGAGGAGTTTCGTAGAGTTCTCAAAGGTCAAATCCTTAAACTGACCTCTTAACAGCCAAATTTATGGCCGCAAACGAATTAAAGAGATTTTTTCCAAATCTCCGTACCCTGTATATCAAATTTCGCGACTATAGACTTAAATTGACAAAGTTATTGCCTAGGGAAATGTACAAAGACAAACACACAGACACTCACACACAGACACGTTCACACATACACACACACACACATATATATATATGTGTGTGTGTGTGTGTGTGTGTGTGTGTGTGTGTGTGTGTGTGTGTGTGTGTGTGTGTGTGTAAAGTCATTCTTAACATCATTGAAAAAACAAGAAAGAAAATTGCAATAGACTTCGGAGTTAAGCAAACGTTTGTGAAAAAGTTTTCTGTTCGCGGTCGATGTCCAATGAAATAATTAATGAAATAATGGCGGGCCTCGATTATAGCTTACTTGTCAAGCGTCAAAGTAAGTCGGAAGCTATTGCTGTTGTAGTCGCGCAAAATCAGGATGGCAGAAAAAAAGAGAATGACATAAAAAAGAAAAGGTGGGAATATCCGTGACAACACCGACCCGTATACTCAAAATAGACAAGAGGAATAATAAAAAAAACGATATATAAAACAAAATAAGCGAATTACAAATAAAATAAATTAATAAAGACTAAGAAAAACTTAGGAGGTAAATTGGATGGAATTCCAACGAAAAGAACCGGAGAAATTTAAAAGAAAAATGTGAACAAATAATTCGCCATGATGGCGGATGATGCAAAAGGCAGGGAATTATGGGATTGCTTTAACGTCTCAACAAAAATATGACAACGGGATATGTCTATGTGAAAAAAAAAATGTTACAATTGCTTTAAGAAAAAAAGACAGGCGAGTATTCAGAAGTCAACATGAAAGAGAAGCAAATGCGTCAGACGATTAAAGTGTATATATATATATATATATATATATTTTTTTTTTTAGATAGATAGATAGACACACATATATATATACACACACACACACACACATATACATATATATATATATATATATATATATATATATATATATATATATATATATATATATGGAGATTTTGTTCATGTGCAACTTTCATAAAATAATTGTTCCCATTTATTCATGTCAAGAGTTGACAGGACGGAAACAGGAAAGATGCTGACTTCAAAAAGCTAAGAATATTATATACGCATATACGTATATTATATCTGTGTATATATATATATATATATATATATATATATATATATATATATATATATATATATATGTATTATAAACATATATTTATATATTTATATATATATACTATGTATTAGATAATAATATATGTATACAAAATTATATAAATTGATCATATACAGTAACTCTCAGAAATATATATGTGTGTATGTGCGCGCGTGTATGTGTGTGTGTGTGCGTTTGTGTGTACATATGGCCGTACTTTTTTTGTTTTTAGATGTAAATACACTTAATTTTCTGTGTTCAATAAAGTGTAGTTGATGAACGCCCAAAGCGTTTTCTATAATATATTTCTTTGTACAAACATATTGGCTACATATGTGCATACATGTTTGTGCATGAATCTGGGTAAAATTATTCACTCAATCTCTTTTACACCAAATCAGAGAATGTGTTTTGATTTAATATCTGGTGTCGATGTGGACTTCGAATGAGAAAATTCTTACCCTCGTGCTGCAACGTATTACACTGCAAATAAAATTCATAACTGCATGTAATAAACGTACTTAAGATACATTCCAAAATTAACTGATGATAAAAAAATGCTTATATCAAACTTAAATAAAATTTTATACAACTATAGCGAACACCTTTCTTTTTAAAAAGACATTTACGAAGTCCGACTATATAATTATTTGGTCGCAATGCTTTTTTGTTTAAGTAACTTTTTCCTTGTTTTGATTGATTTCTGTGATGGTACAAGGGGCGTGCAATAAGTAATGCCCCTTACCCACTTCCAGCTGTCTGATCTAGCTGAAATTTTGCATGTGCAATGATTATATCTCTACGGGTTATGCGGCAAATTACAGCTCTGAACTAATTGTGGTTTCTGTTTTACAGTGGTTTTAACTGAGTCATGTGTTAAATGGAACCTGTTGAATGTCGAGCAGTGATCCGGTTTTTGTATTTGAAATGACGCACACCACAGGAGACTTTTGATGAAAATAAAGAAACATGGTGATAATGCCCTATCATATGACCTTGTAAAACGCTGGCATCGTGAATTCAAACCTGTCCGGAAGTCTGTGGAAACAGCTCCCAGACCTAGTCGACCCCGTCCTGCAATTGAGGAGGCATATGTCCGTCAAGTTGAGGCTGCCATTTTGGAAGATCGGCGCATTACTATCCGCCAAATAGCCCAAGATGTCAAGATTAGTACAGGGTCTGTGCGAAATGTCATTCCTGACCATTTGCATATGCATAAGGCGTCTGCCAGATGGATTCCCAGGTTGCTCACACCATTCCAGAAGTGAGAACCCGTCGAGTGCTCGAGGATGAATTTGGAGATGTGCCAAGAAGATGATTCAAATTTTTTCAAAAGACCGATTACACAGGATGAAATCTGGGTCCATCATTATGTTCCAGAGATCAAAGCCCAGTCAATGCAGTTGAAGCACTTGGACTCACCACCTCCAAAGCAGGCAAGGGCACAGCTCTCCGCTTGCGAGGTCATACACACAGTCTTCTGTGACCAGGACGGAGTAGTGATGACAGATTTCCTGGCAAAGGGTACCACAATTACAGGAGCCTATTATGCTTCACTTTTGAGGAAATTAAGGGAAGCTATCAAAATTAAGAGACGGGGCAAGGGGCACAGTTCTCCGTTGGCAAGGTCATGCTCACAGTTTTCTGTGACCAGGCCGGAGTAGTGATGACAGATTTCCTGGTAAAGGGCACCACAATTACAGGACCATATTATGCTTCACTTTTGAGGAAATTAAGGGAAGCCATCAAAATCAAGAGACGGGGCCAGATCAGCATGAAATCCTCATCCATCCCCTCTTCTCTTCTGACCTCGTACTCTCTTACTTTAACCTCTTCCCAGCCATGAAGTGTTTCCCAGGTGATGCAGCCTTAATTTCTGAAGTCACGTCGTAGTTGCAGGACCAACCTCGGGTGTTCTACAAAAACGGTCTCCAGAGCTGCATCAAACGATGGTAGAAATGCAAAACTCTAGGCGGTTCCTATCTAGAGAATAACTAATAACTGTGCCACGTTTCGTGCCTCTACTGCTATGGGAAGTGGATAAGGGGCATTACTTATTGCATGCACTTCGTATATACTCGTTAGCAAAGTTTAATACGAAATCTTTCTTAAATAATTTTGTCAGAGTTAGTCCTATGTAACGTTTGTTTAAGAATTAAATGGTGCATTGTACACGTTGGGGAACAATTTCGGGCAAACATTTTTTTATATTTTGACAAGTAGATTCAATTATATTTTAATCGTTGACCTCATTGTCTAGAACTGTGAGTAATGTGTTACTGAAGCTTGTATTACAAGGATTGAATTAACAATTATAAGACGTTTTCATACTATTTAATCAATTTAATTATTTGTCAAGATTCGGTATGTTAATGCATTACCTTCACAGCAGCTTGGTGAGAAGCCTTGACTGTCATTTGGCCGGTCGAGTTTCGACCCTGGCTGTCTAACCGCACTGATGAGCTGTGAAACAGGGAAACAGTATTGTATGTGGATTACTATAATGCTCCCTATCTTGGGTTGAGCATATTGGGAAGTGATATAAAAACTACAATTAGCGTATTAAGGGACGCTCTTTATGTAAACAAATCGAGCGGGGGCATTGTGACGATGTCAAAACATTGTTAATTGATTACCCTCATAGCAGCAGCCGTTTAGCTTAATGGTGAGAAGCCTTGACAGTCCTTTGGGCGGTCGGGTTTCGACCCTGGCTTGGGGCAGTTGTCTCTCTTGCCACATTGGTGAGCTGTGAAACAGCGAAACAGTACTGTATGTGGATACCTATATATATATATATATATATATATATATATATATATATATATATATATATATATATATATATATGTGTGTGTGTGTGTGTGTGTATGTGTGTATATGTGTGTGGGGGTACATGTATGTTCACTGAATAGTAGTGATACAACGAAACAGTACTGTCTGTGGATCACTGTATGTGGGCTGTCGTTAATGTATTTCACCCGCTGCTTATTTAGCGATTAAGCGAAGCTTGCTCTCTTTTCAAATGGAAACATACTAGCAGCTCTAGCTCTGGTAAGCGATAGGCAAATGTATACTTAATATAGAGTTGATGAATCATTTAAGAGCGCCAATCCATGGGCCAATGTTTAAAGCTGCTGATTCTCAATGCAATGGTTATAGGCTTGATCCACGTATAGTATACCCACAATGATGAGTTCGGGTACAACGAAACATTACTGTATGTAGATGACTATATATATGTATTTTTTTTATTTTGTTTATGTAAGTATAATCATATCTTGCTACTATGTGCAGACGGTTTCGATTATTATTAATCTCATCAGGCAAGAAAAAAATTAAAATTAAAAAAATTAAAATTTAAAAAAAATAATTGCTTTTTTTATAGTTTAGAGAAGGGAATATTTTGCCATGTCTAACCTGAAAGTTGGTTAAAAAAATACTTTGCTCTCTTCTATTGAGCGCTATCAACGATCTTTTTCGGAATTCAATTATCTATTTTCCACATCGAATATATATATATATATATATATATATATATATATATATATATATATATATATATACTTAAGAAAGGGCAGTGGTTGCGGAATAATAACTAAGGCAATAAACTTGCATATATTCACGAGTTTCGCTCGTGCGAACACTCTAGATTGGCATTGTACTAGCCCGAATTCGGCGTTGAATAGTTCTAAATTCCCGTGGAAATTAGTTGCTGGCTCTGCGTTAGAAGCTCGGTATATGGAGCAAAAGAACTTTGTGGCTCGATTCGAATCTTATGACCGGCAGGGCTTACCCTGCATTCATGATTGCGTAAGCATTACACACTAGCGTATTTAGATATAAATGAATAATTCATATTAATTAGAAATTTACATATATATATATTTTAATTATTTTTTTACTATAATAATTAAATACCTATAGACACTAGTGTTTCATCCTTTCGGGATTCTTCAGTGCAGGGTGTAATGATTACTACCAGTCGAACGATTCGAACCCCGCGACACGAGACATCTCTGGCTCGATTAGCGGAGGCCGTATCCATTCGGCTACTATTAACCGTGTGAAGTAGCGTTGAATTTTAAATATTTTAATTTAAATTTTCATTACGTCAGACAGACAGTGATCAAATCGTTATACGATGATCTACGCATAAGAGCTAAATTGACCGACTTTAAATTCAACGGAAAGTGCTCAACGATAAGAAACGAATTTCTTAAAGGGGCTGTCATAATTATTTTTTTACTATAATAATTAAATACCTACAGACACTAGTGTTTCATCCTTTCGGGATTCTTCAGTGCAGGGTGTCACGATTACTACCAGTCGAACGATTCGAACCCCGCGACACGAGACATCTCTGGCTCGATTAGCGGAGGCCGTATCCATTCGGCTACTATTAACCGTATGAAGTAGCGTTGAATTTTAAACATTTTAATTTAAATGTTCATTACGTCAGACAGACAGTGATCAAATCGTTATACGATGATCTACGCATATATATATATATGCATATAATAATTTCGCATAAAACGATATAAAAATTTCTAAAATAAAAAAATAAAATAAAAATATGAATAAATGAGGTACGTCCCGCCAATAAAAATGGCGACGCATTTATATGTAAAACAAACAGCAATATAATAATTTAAAAAAAAATTCGTTTCCAAACGTTTAATATAAATAAAATTAAAAACGGATCTTACATCTCTATCTCTACACAAATATACATTTTAACACAATGGTAATGTCTGTCTCGCAGCTAGAACTCACAGACACACAGTCAGAGATCCTTATATATAATATTAGATAGGTACCAATGTTTATCTCAAGTAAATTAAACTGACGGATATGTTTCATTATTAATTTCAAACTCCAAAACGGGAGAATGATTAAAAGGTTCCTTCAATGGGATTGCAGCTATTTTTACTGGCATTTAAAATTGCTGTAGACACTTGAAAATTCAACACGTTATTGGCGTTCATCACATGAGATGATTAAGCAATGTGTATGATTTCAGGAATTCGAATACGCCCTACTAATGCCTGATTGTCACAGCTGGTGAATTTCAAAAATGCAACCTGGACGTGAGACACTGTGGAAGAACGGTATGCAATAAAACACTCTTTTTAACTTGCGAAAAATATCACAGAAACGCATGGAATTCTTCGGGTTTCTTTTGGACCATATTGCATGAATGGAGAATCAATTTTTGAGTGGCATAAGAGATTCAAGGAAGGCATGGAATCTATGAGAGATGATGAGAAGTGTGGCAGGTATAAGGATATTAGCACACTAGAATTGGTCAGTCAAATAAAGAATGTAATGAATAAGGACCGCCGTGTTTCTATAGAGACAATAGCTGCATAGTTTCGAGGAACTGAAGATGGGCATAATTTGCATGAAGTTTGTCTAAACAGTGCTCATGGTGCTCAGAGTATATCAGACTATTTAACCAAGATGAGCATTACGACAATTTCTCAGTCTATCTATAGTCCAAACCTCGCTCCCTTTGTCTTTACAAGGAAGTCACCACTTATCAAGGCCCGAAGGCACCTCGAGGATAAGGATTATTGCGTGCACAGTAATCAATGGGATAATATCGTAGTAATCGCTAGTAATGGAGATCTGATAACGTGTCTTAATTTAGGGGGCGGTTCAGCAGGCACTTGTTCATGTTTAACTTGAAGACATCCAAATTTTAGGCAGGTGGGAAACAGGCAAACGAAAGAGAGTTCCACAGGCGCGCACTTATAAGAAAAAAGTTTTCTTCATTGAATGTACGTTTCGATTAGGGCACATATAAATAATGGGAACAATTACTGACAGTGGTTTCAGCTGGACGAGTGTTTTTCGTAAAAGATTGGCGAGGGGGGCAGAGATTGGAGCTCAGACGAGCACTTGCCAGAGAAATAACGATAAAACAAAGTGAGGTTCGCAACGTCCCTTCTGTGGGAGAGAGGTTGCAGGAAAGGGAAAAGAGCATCCCCCACTAGGCTATAAAGTCTATTTTGTATTCTGTCAAGGCAGGATAGGCTGTTTTTTGGCAGCTCCTGCCTAGATATGGCAATAGTAGTCTATCCTTGGACGTACTTGGCTTTTTGGTATTCCCTACGCTCAAGGATAACTTTAGAGGTTGTGGTTATGAGGTAATTGAGGAGATGCGGCTGTGACGAGAGTCATTAACACGCTCACACAAGAAGACTTTGATGGAGCCTTTCAGAGGTTGTTGGAGCGGTACTAGTTCATTGCAGCAGGAGGAGATTACTTCGAAAGGGACTTAAGTTTCATGTGTATAATATCCATAAAATGGCTATACGAAAAAGTTCGGAAACTTATTGAAGGCGCCTTGTATTTTTATCCGGTTCGTTCGTAAACGTCTAATAAAACTAAAAATGGCCAACTAAAGTGACTTGTGCAAATCCAAGGAATTAATCGTGAAATATTTTCATTAAGCTTGAAAATTCAATTCGCAGTAAGAGATATGCTTTTCGAGTGTTACCAGATGGCGATCCTTTACGCGTAAACTCATATCAAAATTAAACATAAGTCAGATAATCACCAGTTTGTAGTCAAGGAGACTTGTAGATTTATGGTAAGGAAATAAAACTTAATTCACTCCACAAGAACGGATATTCATCCGCTACGTCCGTTCGGTTTACACGGTTAATGCTTAGAATTGCATTTCGAGTTACAGCATGACTGATCGGCATACCGATATACAGAAAAAGAGATCCTATAATTGAAGTACCTAGGGGGAATCAAAAAAGCTATTTCAATCGAAAACGTAATAGAACGCCCGGGCAACCTATCAGTGAAATGATAGGCTTTTTGTTATGGTTGTTTTGTTTTACGGCATATCAACACTTAATTCACGATATTTAAGCAGAATATGACCATTTTGGTTAAGGTCTATGCATCAAGTTCATTATTCATTCAAGTAGAGGGTGAGACAGAATTTCCTCTCATACTATAAACGTGTATGTTGCTAATGAACTTATGCAAATGCCAATGGGGTTTTCATTTAACAAATAACTTGTCATTTTTTCTTAGGTACCCTAACACAACAGCGGAGTTACTATCTTTCAAAGCATATCTGAGAAAATTGACCAAGTCCTTTCTACTTATCCTTCAGCTAACATTCACGTATGTGGAGACTTCAATGTTCACAACGTCGAATGGTTGACCCACTCAAACAAGACCGATGATGAGGGGAGGTTCTGTCATGATTTCTCCATTGCCTATGACCTCACTCAGATTGTTCAGGAACCTACCCGTGTGCCCGATAATGACGGCCAGTATGCGAGCCTACTAGACCTTTTTCTCACAACTTGCCCTGAACTATGTTCAGTTTCTGTTCTGTCGCCTCTTGGATCTTCCGACCACTCTGTTGTATCAATTAAGATAAAAATGAAATGTAATAAGTCCCCAGACGTACCTCTTCATCGTACAGTATATCGATACACTAAGGCTGACTGGGATAGCTTCCGTACATTTATATCTGATCTACCTCTGCATTCCATGTTTAAAAAGGATGTGTCCTCTATAGTATTAGACCTAACTGAATGGTTAATTGTAGGTATTGACCATTTCATACCCTCTAAAAAGTTTCAGCAAAAACCTAACAGCCAGCCATGGTTCTCTCCAGAATGTGCTGTTGCCATTGCGCACAGAAATCACTTTTTCCACTGCTTCAAACGTAATAGATGTATGGAAACTAAAGCCGTTTTCAGGACTGCCAGCAACCATTGTAAGAAAGTAATAAGGAACGCAAGAGTGTTGTATGCTCAATCTGTTAAGTCCAAAGTAGCTGAGCAGCGGCTTGGTTCCCACCAGTTTTGGCAAATAGCAAACAGAATCCTGAACAGAAGCGTGTGCTCCATCCCAACTATTATCAATGGACCTGAGGTAATCTCGTCAGCATCAGACAAAGCCAAACTCTTTGTCAAGAACTTTGCAGCCAATTCTACCCTTTGCGACCAAGACCGCCAACCCCCAATATTTCCTCCTGTATCAGAAAACACGCTATGTGATATACGTATATCTGTACGTGATGTTGCGAAGCTAATCAAAAACCTTGATTCGAGTAAAGCAACTGGCCCTGATGGTATTCCAATTATAGTACTCAAAAAACTTCAACCTGAATTAGCGCCCATACTTACAAAACTGTTTAAACGTTGTCTTAAGGAGAATAGTTTCCCATCTCCCTGGAAAATCTCATCAGTATGCCCTGTATTTAAGAATTCAGGTGATCGCTCATCCCCCTCTCAGTACAGGCCAATAAGTCTCCTGTGCGTCATGAGTAAGTTGCTAGAATCTGTGTTAAATACAGAAGTAATCAAACATCTCAACAAAAATAACCTTCTTAGTGACACTCAATATGGTTTCCGTTCTGCTAGATCTACAGCAGATGTCCTTACAGTTATATCGCATAGGATTAGCAAATCTCTCGACGGCGGCAATCTTTCTAGGGCAATTACTCTTGACATATCTAAAGCCTTTGATAGGGTATGGCATAAAGGTTTACTTCATAAGATCGCTAGCTATGGTATAGCTAGAAAAGTCTTCTCAATTATTAAATCATTTCTTTCTGATAGGTTCATAAGAGTAGTAGTTGAGGGGCAAAAATCAGAAGCTCACAGTATTAATGCCGGTGTCCCTCAGGGATCCATCCTGGGCCCAACTCTTTTCTTGATCTACATTAATGATCTTCCAAATCATATCCTTACATCATTTGTAGACATTTATGCTGACGACACTACCATTTATGGTAGCACATCTAAGACAGTAAACGACCAAGTTCTCTCCAATTCTCTCTCCTCTGATCTTGAGCACGTAGTACAATGGGGAAAGAAGTGGCTGGTTACTTTTAATGCATCTAAAACCAAGCTTCTCTCTTTACATCATCAACATTCTAATCCACATTTGTCATCAATTGAAATGAATGGCTCTCGTCTTCAGGAGGCCTCAAGTTTTGACAAGCTTCTGGGCTTGACCATTACTCCTGATCTTAAATGGAACACGTATATCAAATCTGTTGCCAAGGCCGCTGGAAAAATGGTGGGATCTTTCTATCGATCCAGTAGATATCTCACTGCTGATGCTATTCTCTACCTATATAAGAGCCAGGTACGTCCAAGGATGGAATACTGTTGCCACATCTGGGCAGGAGCTGCTAGAAAGGACTTGTCCTGCCTTGATAGAGTTCAAAATAGACTTCGTAGCCTCGTAGGAGATGTCCTTTTCTCCTCCTTGCAACCTCTATCTCACAGAAGAGATGTTGCGAGTTTGTCTCTGATGTATCGTTATTTTCATGGAAAGTGTTCAACTGAGCTTCAATCTATGGTCCCCCCTCGCCAAACTTTCACAAGAAACACTCGTCTAGCTGTAAACACTATCAATAATTTCCCCCACTCTTTATCTGTGCCTAAACCTAAACGTAGATTCCATGAACAAAGCTTCTTTCTTAGAACTGCACGCCTGTGGAATTGTCTTCCGTTTTTCTGCTTTCCGGCTGACTACAATATGGTTGTGTTCAAGTCTAAAGTAAATAAGTTCTTGATGAGCCGTTCCATATAAGTTATTAAATTTACCAAATTTTCATTACTAATGATTACTATATAGACAAATTTCTACTGTACACTCTTTAACCCTTATCCTTGAGTGGCCTCTGGGCCTTGATAATGTGGTGATGCCTTTGTAAAAAAAAAAAAAAAAAATTAAGCAATAGGGTTTTAATTGGTGCGCATTGTGCTTTTATTATAGAAATATTTATTAAGAATGGTGAATCTGTAACTGTAACACAGAAGTTCATTACAAGTTGCGACGATATGATGTTGTTCCAGATAAAATAAAATCAATACATATATGGGTTACAAGTTTCAGAATTACAGGTTCGGCACTGAAAGGAAAACTGCCTGAAAGACCTCGAAGCGCTCGAACCCCAGACATAATTAGCGTGGTAATATTTTTGTTATACTGACTCCTACACGTTCAACTCGAAAACATCCTTTGACCAAGGGATTGTCTGATGGAACAGTTAGAAGAATTTGTACACACTGATATGCAGTTTCCTCCATACAACTTAATGATTCCCATAAACTGCACGAGCGTGGCTGGGAAGATCGCGTGTCAAAATTTGAAAGACACTTCTGCCGCATCCTGGATTTG
>NC_136499.1:120082125-120092125 GCF_053919585.1 Euprymna scolopes | reverse complement strand
ATTATACTCATATCCACAGGATTCACTCCTAAACTTAATAAAATAGTATTATCAATTTTCGAAATTTAATAGGCGTAAAGAGACGTAATATGGGCTATGTTTAGTTTGATTGATTTTAGAGATACAGAGAGAGAGAGACAGAGACAGAGAGAGAGAGAGAGAGAGAGAGAATCAAAAGGACGTGGGACCCTACATGAAAATCTGGATTATTTGATAGTTGATGTTAGCAAATGCCACTAAGCATCAATTCATAAAAAAACTTTATCAAATTTTTGTTACTTTATTTTATTTCTTTATTTTTATTCTTTGTTTTCCGCATTCCAAGCAAGTCACATGACTCCTTAGTCGAGAGGAGCTGGTATCTGGGACCAGATTTACAGTGATACTGTTTAGGGAGGTGGGTAGCGAAATATTTGTTTACATTACACTTGAATTTATGTATGTTAGCACAGTCAGAGAAGCCCCAGAGGATATTCCAAAGTGAGGCAGCCAGAGGAAAAAAGATATTTAAATATAAGGCTTTACGGCTTCTAGGGATCTCTACAGAGTAGAGGCGGGATTTTGCTGCTTGCGTGTTTGTCGAGTGTATTGTTGTCGAGATGTACTAGTGCTTGAGTTCGTCGGAGCACTAGTATTGAACTACTTGTAAAGCAGATTCAAAGAGGCCACGTTTCGAAATATTCTAAACGGTTTTAAGGTACAGTGATAGTCATTTATAAGATATAATCAAGTTGACTCACCGGGTCGTGTAAGAAACTGAAGTTAAGCAACGTTGGATATAACGAGTACCAGAGGGATGACGGTTTTTGAATACCAGGCGTTTTTTTTTTGGGGGGGGGTTCAAGGTGGTCACCACTTATCAAGGCCAGGAAGCCACTCAGGGATAAGGGTTATTGTAAGTACAGTACGTTAGTGTGGATATTTAAAGTGTATACAACTGCTTTTGAAAGCCAAGCACGCGAGATTTGGCTTTACAAAGACCAATTTTTCAACCCAGAAAAAGAATGTAAGGGTGACCTCCCTTTAATATAGCCTCGTTTTCGAATATTATTATAATAATATATGATCAGATTCTGTACTGGAGTGGGAAGGGAACTTGTAGGAATTTCATAAAGAGGTTCTACACCGACAACAGTAGTCAGCGAAACCTTACACGCTAAAAGAAATGTTCGAAAGAAACAAGGCAAAAAAGCAACACAACATCGTTTTCCAACAGATGCGCGACTAGAGGAGTTCATAAATTTGTCATTTACAATGTGGTTTTATTATTTGTATTGAACTATGTAGCACAATATTACTTTCTGAGTATTTATTAATATTTATTAATTTATCTTATTGAAGTTAGTTGTTTTTTAGGGTTTTTTCAACTTTCACCCCAACTTTATGGGGCTACTATCAGGGACCTAAGTTGCAGGGATATCATGAAGGGAGATGAGCAGCAAAATGTCTGTTCACATTACACTTGAACTTCTGCATGTCAGTACAGTTGGGAAGGCAGAATCCCGGAAGAAAGTTCCAACGTTTAGCAGTTCTAAGGAAGAAACCATTAAAATAGAAGTTTTTCTTACACCTATGGATCTCTACTGTGAAGAGTGGGACTTAGTTTCTTGTCGGGTTTGTCGGGGTAATTTACGCCGAGGGGGTACAAGTGCTTGTAGTTCGTCAGAGCATTCATCATTAAAGTACTTAAAGTAAAAAAAAAACGCAGAGGGATCCAATATTTGGTTGATGGGACAGATGCTGAAGCCTAAATGATAAATGTGTACCTACCAGTTTGGCGACTCTCTTTTGAACACTGTCCAGGAGTGAGAGACAAGTAGCAGATGCACCAGCCCAAATGTGACAACAGTACTCCATACATGGGGGAATGGTGGTGTTTTAGAGGTACAGGATACTTTCAGGGTTACGTATCTTTCTTGCACAGAAGAGAGAGCCCACCTTCTTCGCAGCGGTCTTGACAATGCTCTCAATGCATCTATTTCAGTTAATGTTCCCCGTGAGCGTTAGGCCGAGGAGTTTAAAGGAAGTAGGTTGAGATCATGTGTTTTGGGCCATTGCTATTGGTGGTAGAAAAGGTTTCTTATAATTATTGAAGGAAACAAGCTTAGTCTTGGCAGCATTGAATGTGACCATCCATTTTTCTCCATTCCACTACAGATTGGAGGTCATCCTCTAGTGTTTCTGACACTTCCTTAGATATGTGTTCATTTGTTTTCCCCTCGTGCTTGTTATAGAGAGTGGTGTTATCAGCAAATATACCCATCTCCGAAACACTTTCATCAGTGAGGCCATTTATGAATATCAGAAATAATAAAGGTACCAGGATAGACACCTGAAGTATCCCGCATTTATAACATATTATTTAGATGTACGACCGTCGAGGACAACCAGGATTTTTCTCTTACTTAAGAAGGATTTAATTACATTAGGTATTCTTCCAGTGATACAATATGATCTGATTTTCCTTAAAAGACCACCGTGCCATATCCTGTCAAGAGCCTTAGATATATAGAGGGCTAACGCTCTACCCTACCCTGCTTTGTCCAGTGAATGGTATATACGTTCAAAGATTACAGTTAAGATATTTGGTTTGGAACGGGCTTGCCTAAATCCATATTGCTTGTCGGTCAGAAGTTTAGCTAGTGCATGATTTGTTATTGACTCAGATATTTTGGCTAAAAGTGAAAGGAGACTAATGGGGTGATAATTTAATGGGTCAGTTTTTTCGCCAGTCTATTTGAAAATTGCTACCACGAAAGCAGTTTTCCAGCAGCCAGGAAAGCAAAATTCATTAAGGCATTTATTGTAAAGTTTGGAGAGAATTGGAACAATCTCAGTGGAGCAGTTTTTTAATAGTATAACTGGGATGAGATCAGGTCCACGTGTTTTTCAGTTGTTTAGGTTTTTTATGATACCATTATCTGTGAAGGAGTGATTTTCAGATTATCTAGTGTAGCGTTTGTCCGCAAAGAAGAGTCAGGGAGGAAGTGGTTTGCCGGGTCCAGTGTGAAGGCAACCCGTCTGGCATGTATATTAGTCTTCTCGGTTGCCGTTCAAATAACATCATGATTGTTTGATAGTGGGGGAATCGCTTATTGGCCATTGTTTACTACACTGTTGTAGATTTTCTAAACATCACTGCTTCCTAATTCCAGTGCTTTGATGCGTTTTCTTGTTGTTTCAGTGTATTCTGTCTTAGCTGTCGTTATTTCTCTCTTACAATTACTTCTAGTTTCTATATACTTCTGTTCGTTGGAAGTAGACTTTTGTCGGTTGATTCTGCGGTATGCATGCTGCCTTTGAGCAATGGCAGCTGTTGAATCTTCTGTATTTTTATTTAAATACAATGTACAGTAGAACCCCGGGAAACGGTGACGTTAGAATACGGGGTTTTCAGGTTATGATGTGGAATACGTAGTTTTTTCGGCGCCTGGTTACGGTATTCGCCTCACCTTACGATATTATTTATAATTTTATTTGATTGTACACATGTGTATTATATACTGTACTGTATTTTGTTACTAATTTTAATGTCGTATTCCGGGGTTATTTATTGCGTGTTATTCGTTTGACTTTGCAACTAACTTTTTGCGCCATCCAGAAAAATATCAGATTTATCAAAACATTTGTTTATTAAATATATTTTCAATTCAGTGGAATTTATACAGGTCTATTTTCTAAGGAAATATTATTTTCGCTTAAATAATTTCAAAACTTATGTTCACTTAACTTTACTTATTATATATCATTTTGTTTATTAACACATATATCTTTATGTTAATTCCTATCCTATTTTTTGTTTGCGATTTTTTCAATAAGCAACTTAATCGCTGTTATGTCAAACCTAGCAACATGGATGGAGTACTGCTGACACATCTGGGCAGGGGCTGCTAAAAACAGCCCATCCTGCCTTGACAGAGTACAAAATAGAATTCGTGGCTTAGTGGGGGATGCCTTTTTCCATACCCTGCAACCTGTCTCCCACAGAAGAGACGTTGCGAGCCTATCCTTGTGTTATCGTTATTTCCATGGCAGATGATCGTCTGAACTCCAATCTCTGGTGCCGCCTCGCTAATCTTTCACGAAAAACACCCGTCTAGCTGAATCCACTGTGAAAAATTTCCCCGACTCTTTATCTGTGCCTAAATCAAAACGTAGATTCCATGAACAAAGCTTTTTTCTTAGAACTGCACGCCTGTAGAACTCTGTTCCGTCTGCCTGCTTCCCACCTGACTACAACCTGGATGTCTTCAAGTCCAACGTAAACAAATGCCTAATGAACCACCCCCTTGAGTGAACACTTCATTAAATCTCCACACAAACGTACTGTACTTGCAATAACCTTTATCCCTGAGTGGCTTCCTTGCCTTGATAAGTGATGACCACCGCGTAAAAAAATGTAGTCAAGTAATTGCATATAATGACTCGTTTAAATTTGCTAGTATGCTATAATGATTAATTATACTAAAAAAAAATATGGCGAACTATTGATAAACCGAACCAAACAATCCAATATCTATACATTAATACAATAGTACCTTAAACGTGTGTAGTGTGTCACGATTTCCAGATTATAAATTATTCGATCGGGAGATCCTATTTAAAAAAGGAGCATAGCAGATTATAAGATCAGGAAGAGAGTTGGGTCCGGGATGGACCCTTGAGGGGCTCCAGCATTAATACTCTGGGCCTCTGATTTTTGTCCATCAACCACTACTCTTATGAGCCTATCAGAGAGAAATGATTTAATGATGGAGAGAACATTTCCAGTTATACCGTAGCTGGAAATCTTGTGAAGTAGGCCTTTATGCCATACCTTGTCGAAGGCCTTTGAAATATCAAGAGCAATTGTCCTATGAGATATAACCGTTAGCACATCTGCTGTAGATCTTTCAGAACGGAAACCATATTGCGTGTCACTAAGAAGGTTATTTCTGCTGAGGTGGTTAAATACTTCTTTATTTAATATGGATTCCAGCAACTTACTCATGACACACAGGAGACTTATTGGCCTGTACTGAGAGGGAGATTACTTATCACCTGAGTTCTTAAAGTAGATCCCAGGTGTTTTACATTAGTACAAAGTCGGTTTTTATTTGATAAAAAACAACGTTCACATCTCTAACATTCAGGGCCGTGAAATTTTAGTTTTTAAGCGAAATAATTCATTTACTGTTGAACCAATCTAAATGGTGATCTTAAGTTTTTTCCACATACAAAAACCTGCCGGCAAACATTATCCTCGTTGCGAATCATGTAAATAAGCACTCTGCCACTAAAGCCAAAAACATCCGCCTGTAACTGAGCGCGTGTTGGCGCGTGTGAGAAAATCAGCAGCAGCTAATGATTGCTGGCTAGCGAAAATATTAGCAGCGATTAAAGCACGAATGCAAATAAACAAGTGCACGCGAGCTTGCGTCACAAGAAATACGAGGACAAAGTCTCCATATGATCGAGAGAGAAGCAAAGTGCGCGCCAAGGACGATGGAGGTTGAAACATGTTGGCGAGAAATTGATCGCACCAGCGTCAGGTGGCGAGGAAACAGAGACTTTTTAAATACGCATGTGTGTACGAAAAGCCATGAGAAAAATAATGAAATTTTGGAAGAACAAGGAATAAACGCATTTCATTTGCACTTTAAAAAAATGCCAAGTCAGATATTTATTTCCTTCCTTTGTTTGTTTTGTGCGAACTTACACGTCTTGTCTTGTTGAAGACAAAAAAGATTAAGTTTTGTATAAAAACAGATATTATGCTTTGTAAATATCTCAAAAGCAGTGGAACCGAATACGTATCGTTTACCCTTATATCAGAAAAATTCGATGAACTTTTTCCCAAGTTGTTGATAATCTGTGCAATACCCTGAAACGTGAGCATTTCATTTGGCGTTGATTTCTCAATGGATTATCGTAAATTTACTTCTTGAATTACTGCAAACAATCTGCATTATCTTCAGAATTCGGAAACCTCGGATTTAACGCGTGTGTTCAGCTTTGAGCTGGGTTTCTTTTACAAGTAATTAAAGATGATTCCGAGTCATGGTCTACGTAACATATAAAACCTTACAAATCCCTTCAGCTTGCACATTAATAACGCTTTTAGCAAACGTATTTTAAACGTATGTTATTCTCATTACGTTTCGACCGATGGAACCCCAGAAATTATTCCTGTGTATCGTTTCGAACTCGGAAATCTATACGGTATTTCGAACTGAAGCGTTCAAACAATCTAAAGGCAGTTTATTCCTGTTCTATGAAGCATGACTGGCTAGAATTCTTAAGTAATTTTCTTTGTATTTTATTTTTATTTAGTATCGCTTCTAGTGAAAAACTAAGCCTTCTGTAACATTATGTAATATATATATATATATATATATATATATATATATATACTTGTTTGTAATGTACTGAATTTTACTGGGTTCGTATAATTCAGTAAATTTTCATATACCAATGAATATTAAGCTGAAAACAATGACTTAAAATGTAAGTTACAAAATTATCATATTTCATAATTGAGCATTAATATACTGTATTAAGAAAACCAAGACTTCAAAAACGGAATTGGTAGAAACAAAAAGTGTATTTCATTGTAAGTTACAATTGTTTCAAGACCGGTTGGACAATTTCAAGCATTGTGGCGTATGAAAATTTTCACATAACAAGCCTTTCTTCAGACTTCTTGGATAAAAAAAAACACTTTAACAATAGAACATTATTTAAAGAAAGTTCCCTTACAGGAAATAAAAATGCGAAAACATTTATCCTGGACGCATAATTTGTCAAGATTTAAATATTAAATATTTAAATAATGCTTGAAATTGTCCAACCGGTCTTGAGACAATTGTAACTTACAATGAAATATACTTTTGGTTGCTACCAATTCATTTTTGAACTCTTAGTTTTGTTAATACAGTATATATATATATATATATATATATATATATATATGTATTTATAATTTGCTTTAACCCAAAACAATATGTCACTACCATTATCTAAAAACTATTATGATCTTGTATTAATATTATTATCCAAATGTTATTATCAGTTTAAAATACGTAAAGCTGAGTTAAGATTCCCTCTTTTTCACGTAAGTCGTTACAATCAGCAAGGGCCAGCCAGCAAGGTGATCTGGAGTTGCCCGTCGTCTTTTTTCTATGTCAATAAACGTTCTTATGAAGTGTTTCTTTAATTATTACTATCAGTGTCGTGTTATTAAGGTATTCGCTTACAAGATTGCAATTTTAAAACGTTTGTGAAAGTATATATACACGACAATTCTTTTGTCGTTGTTCTCAAAATCAATACGGACTAATTTTTCAACACAAAAGTCTATTTAAAATTAACTCTTGCCCATCAAGAAAGAGAGCGAATTAACATAACTGCATTAAACTGTAAGAGTGGATTTTTTATGTGTGTGTGTGCGCGCGTGTGTACGTGTGCGTGCGCGCGCGTGTGTGTGTGTGTGAGGCGATGACAGAGAAATGTCAATCCCACTGGACGACTCAGTCTTCCGCCCTCTTCTCTTCTGTCGGTAATTTATGTTAAGTATATATGTAGACAGCACCGACATTTCTTAAATGTAAATATTAAAAATATTGAATTTTTATTTATTTATTTATTTTTCATTGCGCATTTCCACCTTAACGACCTGGAATGTAAGCTATTCTTTGTTTTCGCTGATAATTACAACTCCGGTCATTATTATGGGGGCACGAGAATGTAGATAAAAGTCCAGCTGTAATGTGTGTATTTTGTGTACACCTCCGCTTTTATCGGCGTCGCTCTGACTCAATAATCAACATTTAAGCCTCCAGAGTAGGGTCACTTCCTTTTTTGCTGATAGATATTAGCCTTCAGATTTTCAGTTCTTAGCCAGTGGAATGTTCCCTAATGGAAGCAATTTTTTTTACTTTTGTCTCATCAAGGAGTAAAGTGTAGTAAATCTTCTTGTAATACACTTCACAATTTCTGTCATAAGATAGAAAATTTGTATATTTTATCATTCATTTATATTATTAGTATAACTCCATGTATGGAGTATTGTTAGCACAGCTGGGCTAGTGCATCTTCCATCATCCTCTCGCTCTTGGATAGGGTCCAAAAAAGAGTTTTCAATCTAATAGGTCCCACTTTCTCAACTAAGCTCCAACCCCTGTACCATCGCCGCAATGTTGCATCTCTTTGCCTGTTTTACAAATATTTTATTGGGGTGTGCTATGATGAACTCGTTGCACTTGTGCTCCCCTCGACGTACATATCCCCGATAAAATCGCTTAGCAACAAAATCTCATTCCTTTACAGAACCCTAAATTCCAGAAATCTCTTTACTCTAACAGCTTCTTCACGCGAACAGTAATACTTTGGAATTCCTTTCATGCTACCTGCTTCTTTAATTGTACTGATATGCAAAAGTTTAAATGTAACGTAAACAAACATCTTGTTTATCTTTGCTAGGCATGATCCCAAATCATAGCCCTCTTATGTCCATGTGGCGATATGCCTTGTTAGAGGTGATCTGTGACAAAGAAATTATTTTAGACTGATCAGATTTTTTTAGTTTTGTCCTCATAAGAAGGAAAACACATAAGGACTGTCAGTTCAAACTTATTATAACTTGATACATTTGTGCGTTGCATCAATTTTCCTTTCAAGTTTTTTGAAATATTTTGTTAACTATTAAACAATTCCCTTTCATACATTTAATCAATATGAAGTAATCCCTTCCAATAATGCGCCCGCTGTATTTTCTCTTCGGGCAATTGAAAACTTCAGCTTTTTATGATAATAAACTTTCCTATTACATTGTGGGCAGTCGAGAGCTAATGTCATCTCTGCTAGCATGGCCACGAAATTTTATTTGTGCAACGTTTCCGACGATATAGATTTCGACCGTCGTAAAGTATGTTGGTCACCATCTTGAGAAAGAAAGGAGAAAAGTTACTAGCTCCTTAGATGGTTTCGTACACTTAGGGTTGTTCTGTTTTTTTCGCTGTGGTTTCATACGTGTGAAAAAAAATTGATTGACAAAGGGGGGTAACTCTAATAAAGTTCGTCAGGGATTATCTAACATTTACCGTCATAATTTTAAGTAGGAGTTGTACAATTTTTGTTTTACTTTATAACTAAAGTTACCCATATACTGCTGATTTTTTATACTCGGTATAGTTGGTAATATTTTTAGCATATGTGCGCTTCTTTTTAAAGAGTCTATCTCACCATATTGCATTCCTGTCAATTATGTTGGCCTTTTTGCACAAAAGAGAAGGGTATTCCTTTTTGTTTTCATATGTAATCAGCTTGTCCCGACTTTCTACCTCCGCTCCTTGTATCACTGTTATTTTCTAAAACGTTTCAATCAATGAAACTGCAGACAGCAATGTGATCATTTTTATACACATTCCTCATTCAGTAATCAAACGCTGTTAATAATATTAATTGATAGGGGGCTAGGCTTAACCCGGTCGTAAAGTACTCTTAAATATAATATTTTAATTTGTCCAGATTTCGTATATAATATTATGGAGTCGTGATTTCAAAAGTAAAAAAAGATAGTCAAGTGCCATCAGCTAGAATCGAAACCGAAACCAAAACCGTAACATTTTAGAGCTGGTGATGTTACCTATGTACCAACGTGAAATGCATGTGAACTGCTTTTAAATAAACTAAGATGAATGTACAAAATGTATAATGATGGTTTTCAATTTTGACCAATTTTGACCCCTTAAAATCTATTTTAATCGGCTAAAGGCACATAAAAGAATGGTCTGTAAAAAATCTAATCTTTGAAGCCTTTGCACCATTCTAAGACTTTTACGTTTTGGAAATACAGAGACAGACATACAAACATAGTGAGTTTTATAAATTAGATTTTTAATTACCTTCGAACGTTTTTTATCGTTAAATCGACAATACACCGTTCGCGTTTCTACAGTTATGTATTGGGTGTAAAGAGATACTATTTGAGACAATATCTACAGAGTACTATGCATAAAAT
>NC_136499.1:120012125-120079625 GCF_053919585.1 Euprymna scolopes | reverse complement strand
TATGTATGCCGCTCCCCATGTGGTGGTAGTAAGTTGGCTAAAGGGAAAATTATTCCCAACTCGCATTTAGGTAAAAACGCACTTTTGTAAAAAATTGACTGAGATCTTCGTTCGCGCATGGCTTCCATAGAAAGGAAGTATGTCACAAAGTTTAATAAGATTTTTTTATAAGAATATTGGGATAAGCGTGTTTTTGTATGTTTGAACAGGTGTTGTATAATACAATTACGGGTTAATACAATTATCTGGTTTTTATAGATTTTTTTAATTTTATTTATTATTTACTAAAATATAGTTTAAGGAAAAACTTGTTTTTCTTCAAAAGTTTGTGAGTAATGTCGAAACCAATTTAGGTGATCGAAATAGGATTTGATCAATATTAAAATAATTTATAATGAATATGGAAGGGTTAAACTATTTTTTTTTACATAGGCGTCACCACTTATCAAGGCTGAGAGGCCACTCAAGGATAAGGATTAAGGAGTGTACAGTAGTCAAAAGGACAATACAGTAATCGATAGTAATGGAAGTTCCGTAAATTTGTTAACTTAAGTGGAACGGCTCATCAGAAACTTGTTCACGTTGGACTTGAAGACAACCATATTATAGATAGCTGGAAAGCAGGAAAACGGAAGACAATTCCACAGGCGTTCAGTTCTAAGAAAGAAGCTTTGATCATGGAATCTACGTTTAGGTTTAGGCACAGATAAAGAGTGGGCGGAATTATTGATAGTGTTTTCAGCTAGACTAGTGTTTCTTGTGAAAGTTTGGCGAGGGGGGACCATAGATTGAAGCTCAGTCAAACACTTTCCATGAAAATAACGATAAAGCAGAATCAAACTCGCAACATCTCTTCTGTGAGAAAGAGGTTGCAGCGAAGGGAAAAGGACATCCCCCACGAGGCCACGAAGTCTATTTTGAACCCTATCAAGACAGGACAAGTTCTTTCTAGACGATCCTGCCCAGATGTGGCAACAGTACTCCATCCTTGGACGTACCTGGTTCTTATATTGATAGATAATTGCATCAGCAGTGAGTTGTCTACTGGATCGATAGAAGGATCCGACCATTTTTCCAGCGACCTTGGCAACAAATTTGATGTACTTATTCCATTTAAGATCAGGAGTAAAGGTCAAGCCCAGAAGCTTGTCAAAACTTGAGGCCTCCCCAAGACGAGAGCCATTCATTTTAATTGATGCCAGATGGGGATCAGAACGTTGATGATGTAAAGACAGAAGCTTGGTTTTAGATGCATAAAAATTAACCAGTCACTCCTTTCCCCATTGTACAACGTGATCAAGGTCAGAGGAGAGAGAATCGGAGAGAACTTGTTCGTTTACTGTCTTTCATGTGCTACCATAGATGGTAGTGTCATCAGCAAAAATGTCTATAAATGATGTAAGGATGTGATTCGGACGATCATTAATGTAGATAAAATGGATTAGATTAGATAGATATTTGATTTTATTTTCTGTCTGTGTGTTTTGGTCCCTTTTAAGCAATTGATATTTTTATTAAATATATAATTGATTTTTTTATTAACTATGTAAGTGATATTTTTATTAAATATATAAGTGATTCTTTTTATTAAATATATAAGTGATTTTTATTAACTATATAAGTGATATTTTTATTAAATATATAAGTGATATTTTTATTAAATATATAATTGATTTTTTATTAAATATATAATTGATTTTTTTATTAAATATATAAGTGATATTTTTTATTAAATATGTAAGTGATATTTTTATTAAATGCATTATTGATTCTTTTGTTAAATATATAATTGATTTTTTATTAAATATATAAGTGATATTTTTTATTAAATATATAATTGAGCTTTTATTAACCATATAAGTGATTTTGTTTTATTAAAGTATATATAAGTTACTCAAAAACGTTTAGTTTCATGTTTCCATTTTATCATATATCCTTAAATTATTTTCATTTTAAGAAAAAGGCATTAGAGGGCGATACTTTTATTATTATAAAATAAATGAAAGAATTAAATAAGGAGGTAGATAGAGTATACCAAATTAAATAAAAACGACGATTCCATGAAGAATAAATGAACTGTGTGAGAAGCAAGGATTACCTCACTGACTGAGGAAGAAAGAGGTAATACTGAGTTTTTAATTATTCTAGATTCAGAGGTAATTTACAGCATATGCATGAAAATACCAAAGATGCTATGACTTACGTCAGAAATTCAAGAAAACCAAACTTGCTTATCACATTAACTTTAAATCCAAAGTGGAGAGAAATTCAAGATGCACTTCTCTTTGGACAAACATACATTAATAGATATCTATTGGCCAGAGTCTTTCGCCTGAAGATAGTCATAGTGAGGAATCTGATAAACAAATCAGAAATCTTTAGCTAATACGATTCTATTTGTAAAAAACTGAGTAGCAAAAGAAAGGCTTGATAATGCACATATATTATTGCAGAAAAATCAACTTCAATCAAACTAACTATATTATATCAGCTGAGTTATTTAATATACAAACTAATCCAACCTTATTTGAAATAGCAAAGAGTCACGTGATGCATAGACCTTGTGGTAATATCTATAGAAATCCATTTTGCATGGTTGACTGCCAATTAAAAAAAAAAGATATATGTGAACTATTCACTTGAAAATCAGTTTAAAAAGGATGGTTAATCATCAAGAAGATCGCCTGAAAATAGTGATTTTAAAGCTATGGTTGTCGGGCCTAGTTTACAAAAGGTAGATTGTACTTTATTCTCCCTTACTATAAAAACATGCAATGCTCACAAAATGAAGCATTTTCGCATATTTTATGGTTTGTTATCCAAGTCGCCAGAAAACCAATAATCACATTTTTTAAAAGATAATTATGCAAAAAAAAAAAAACGTCTCTAATCTATAATCAGGTTCCATCTTATTACACATAAATAGGAACCCCCAAAACAACACATGCAGAGGAGAAAACGACAGGCTAATGTTTAGGGTCATTCTGTGCACCCACGTCACCAAAAATGTTTCTTTTCTGAGACTCATTCGTCATGAAGCGCAAAAAGTGAATAAAAAAAACATATTTTTGCAAAATGATATTTTTTATTTTCATCATATTTTACTTACGATTTGATACCCTAAAATTTGAAGTTTACACGCGCACACCCTTTTAATATACTACCATATATTATCGTCCATTTTTAAGGTTTTTTTCTGAATCCATTCAACGATGTGTATATCTGCTAGTATATATATATATATATATATATATATATATATATATATATATATATATATATACACAAAGTTATTTCGCATATATATGGGCGATTATTCTTATTTAATAGAAACTATTTCCCCATCTCCTAGGGAGTGAGGGTTAAACCGTACCGGATATAATCATCATTGAAATTAACAATAATATACACGCACAAATTCATATATATATATATATATATATATATATATATATATATGTGTGTGTGTATATGAATACGCTATTAGAAACCAACATAAAAAAAACATGATTGGTTGGTTGAGAATCTAATATCTCCGATGACCACTATGTTCGCAATATAAATGTCAGTAATGCCACCATCTTTGCTATGTCCATAATCCCGACAGCTGCAACACTACATAACAAAAAGTGACATGCACTTCGTTATAATGAGGTGGATTCCGATAAATAATGCATTTTATGTTGCCAAGAAATGACTTTATATTTTATACTGAGACAATAATTTGCACGTAAACACAGAAACATACACGAACCTTCATACACACATACATGACATTCTTATATACAGATATTCCTCTCCCTCCCCTTCCTCTCTGGCTGTCTGTCTGTCTGCCTTCTTTCCCCTCTTTCTCTCTCTCTCTCTCTCTCTCTCTCTCTCTCTCTATATATATATATATATATATATATATATATATATAACTGAATGGTAATTAGAGTACGGAGATTCTTCTACATTACACTCTTTCAGAAATGGTAAAGTTACCGTGCATAGAATTTGTTACCTATTATTTTTAAATATACAATTGCTGTTAAGTTTACGTAGCTAACCAATCAGATTGTTTTTAAATCTTACCTATGTGTTCACGTATTCATTAGCCAATAGCCGAGCTTCAATCAGAAAATATTTGCTGGCAGCTACTTCTCTTTTCATTTATGTCTCCTATAGCGTGATGTATCTTTTCCTTCGTGAATCCGTTGAATCAATAGTCGAACTGGTGATAAATACGGAAAATCGATGAAAAGTATATGTTGTTTCATAACATTTTATGTGAGCAGATAAAATAATATGTACATATTATATATATATATATATATTGCCTAAATTATGATTGATTTAAAAAAAAATCAAAATAAGAAATGGCTTTCACTCATCGCTCAACAGAGCTAAATCAAGGAAGAATTACGATCAAAAATGGCGGAGGAGAATAAATGCATAAATAAATACAAAGCGAAGAAAGACATAGATATCAAATTAAATCATAAAATATTTTCTTCTTTGTTTACAAAAATAGGTCTTAAGGACTTAATAAAAATGGTTTCTAGGATTTTTAAATAGAAAGGTGAGTGTGACCTCTTAAGATTGTGAACATTTCGATCCTAAGCACGGTTATCTATAAAGTGCTCGCAGATCGCAGACCCATATGTATTATTCACACACACACACACACACACACACACACACACACACACACACACACACACACACACACGCACGCACACACACACACACACACACATATATATATATAAATATATATATATAGTAAACTACTTACAAATTATTTTTTCTAGTACTGTTATCATATTGGAGTACATATTCCCAACTTTGTATTCTCAGAAAAACAGCAGAAAATGCTGTCATATAATTTATATTTTGTGTAAATAAATATTTCCGGTTCAGTATTTACTATATTCCATCCGTATACTCACAAACACACTTTTCATAAGCTTTCATTTTTCTGCCGCCACCGGCCACAGTGTACAATGTCTTAAATGGGATAATTCGGACACGAATTTACAGTCACACACTTAAAGTCTTTTTTATATAATAATAAGCATACACACGCACCCCCCCACACAAACATACATGTATATATATATATATATATATATATATATATATATATATATATATATATATATATCATACATATATATATCATATATATATATATATATATATATATATACTCCTATAAATTTGGTGTTTTTTTTGTATTGAAATTAATATTAAAAACGCTTTTTTTCTATTTATTGAAAATGAAAATACAACTTTGTTTTATATGGGTAGTGGAATTGCATTCACTTTTGCATATTCTTTTAAACATTCATTTTAATTAATTTCCGATTAGTTTTTCCGGTTTTCTCATGGGATGATCATCTTTAGTTTACTATTACGTGTGATTTTATTCATGCAGATATTATACATGATTTATACTTGCGTAATATTTGCGTAGAAATGTTATAGCAAACACCAACTTCTTTCTATATATGTTTATGTATGCGTATATGTATTTGTTTAAAAAGGTTTCCTACCAAACTTCTCTGCCAGCTACTGGCCTACAAATATTAAACTTAATATATACGGTATTCAGACCCATGCAGAATTTTATATTTGTGTTTTAGCCGGGCAAAATCGATGCAGAAGTGAGAAAATAAAAAAAATGGAATTTGTCAGATGAAGATCGACGATGGCATTACGAATATCCATGCGTAACGTAATAGCTATTGGTTCATGTTTTAACTTTTAGCCTTGCAGCCTTCATAGCTCAGTTATTAATGTCAAAAGAAAAAAGTAAATTGTAAGCTAAACGTTTTGATGTCGAATATCGGTAGTGCCACACGAATGATTTTTTTAAAACTTTTTTCATCAATACTATATATTGGGTCCTTATATAATATAATAATAATACGACATCTCCATTTATCAAAATATTATATTTAAGAGAATTTTACGACTGGGAAGCAGGCTTACTAATGATGAAATAAATACCGATTATTACAGAATAAACCGTTTCCGTTTCCTGGAAATCAGCAAGAAGTCCAGATATAACTCATATGTTCCTTTGTTTCTGTGGTCAGTTCTATTTACTCAAATATTACACAAATACGTGTGCATAAACTTGCCTCGAGCTACCTCTGTGAGATGGGCATATATGCTGATAACACCACGCTCTTTAGCCAACACGACAGGAAAACTAATGAACAAATATCTAAAGAAATGGCAGAAACACTAGAGGACGACCTCCAATCTGTAGTGGAAGGCGGACAAAAATGGATGGTCACAGTCAACGTTGCCACGGCTAAACTTGTTTCCTTCAATAACTTTTTTATTTTTATTATTTACAAGGTGGTCACCACTTATCAAGGCCCGGGAGCCACTCAGGGATAAGGGTTATTGTAAGTACAGTCCGCTAGTGTGGAGATTTAATAAAGTGTCTACTTAAGGGGGCGGCTCATCAGGAATTTGTTTACGTTGGACTTGAAGACATTCAGGTTGTAGTCAGGCGGGAAACAGGCAGACGAAACAGAGTTCTACAGGCGTGCAGTTCTGAGAAAGAAGCTTTGTTCATGGAATCTACGTTGTTATTTGGGCATAGATAAAGAGTGGGGAAAGTATTTGACTTTGGATTCAGCAAGACGGGTGTTTTTCGTAAAAGATTGTCGAGGGGAGACTACAGATTGAAGTGCAGACGAGCAATTGCCATGGAAATAACGATAACAAAAATAGGCTTGCAACGTCTCTTCTGTGGGAGAGAGGTTGCAGGGAAGAGAAAAGAGCATCCCCCACTAAGCCACGAAGTCTATTTTGTACTCTGTCAAGGCAGGATAGGCTGTTTTTATCTGCTCCTGTCAAGATATGGCAGCAGTATTCTACCCTTGGTCGTACTTTGCTTTTATATAGATAGAGAATTGCATCAGTATTGAGATATCTTCTGGGGCGGTAAAAGGATCCCACCATCTTTCCAGCGACCTTGGCCACAGATTTGATGTACGTGTTCCATTTCAGATCAGGAGTAAAGGTCAAGTCCAGAAGCTTGTCAAAACATGGGGCTTCTCCTTGACGTGAGCTATCCATTTCAATTGATGCCAGATGGGGATCAGAGCGTTGATGATGTAAATATAGGAGCTTGGTTGTAGATGGAGTAAATGTAACCAGCCACATCTTCCCCCACTGAACCACGCGCTCGTGATCAGTGGAGAGAGAATCAGAGAGAGCTTTGTCATTTACAGCGCTTGATGGATTACTGTAGATGGTAGTGTCATCAGCATAGATGTCAACGAATGATTTAAGTATGTGTTTATGGAGATCATTGATGTAGATCAGTAAGAGAGTTGGGCCCAGGATGGACCCTTGAGGGGCTCCAGCATTAATACTCTGGGCCTCTGATTATTGTCCATCAACCACTACTCTTATGGGCCTATCAGAGAGAAATGATTTAATAATAGAGAGAACATTTTCAGTTATACTGTAGCTGGAAATCTTGTGAAGTAGGGCTTTATGCCATACCTTGTCGAAGGCCTTTGAAATGTCAAGAGCAATTGTCCTAGAAAGGAAGCCTTTGTCAAGAGGTTCACTAATCCTATGAGATATAACCGTTAGCACATCTGCTGTAGACCTTTCAGAACGGAAACCATATTGCGTGTCACTAAGAAGGTTATTTCTGCTGAGGTGGTTGATTCTATTTAGTATGCATGCCAGCAACTTACTCATGACACACAGGAGACTTATTGGTCTGTACGGAGAGGGAGATGACTTATCACCTGAATTCTTACATACAGGGCATACTGATGAGGTTTTGCAGGGTGCTGAGAAGCACTTCTGCTTAAGGCAACGCTTAAATAGTTTCGTAAGTATGGGAGCAAGTTCTGGTTCTAGCTTTTTTAACACTATAATTGGGATGCCGTCAGGACCATTTGTTTTACTAGATTCAAGGTTCTTGATTATCTTGGCGACCTCATGCACAGATATGTGTATGTTACCTCGCGAGTTCTGTGTTATAGGAGGAAGTATGGGAAGTTGATGGCCTTCGTCGCATAGGGTAGAATTAGCTGCAAAGTTCTTGGCAAATGGTTTGGCCTTGTCTGAAGCTGACGAGATAACCTCTGGTCCATTGATAATGGTTGGGATAGAACTCACACTTCCGTTCAGGATCCTATTTGTTATTTGCACAAAACTGGTGGGAACCAAGCCGCTGATCAGCTACCTTGGATTTAACAGACTGGGCATATAGCTCTCTTGCATTTTTTATTATTCTTTTACAGTGGTTGCTGGCGTTCCTTAAAGCAGCCTTAGTCCCAGTGCCTCTATTACGTTGGTAGCTATGGAAAAAGTGGTTTCTGTGCGCAATTGCAGCAGCACATTCTGGGGAAAACCATGGCGGGCTGGTAGGTGTTTGTTGGAATTTTGTAGATGCTTTGGATCGGTCTATGCCCACAATTACCCATTCAGTCAGGTCTGATACTATAGAGGACACATCATTTTTAAACATGGAATGCAGAAGTAAATCAGATATAAATGTACGGAAGCTATCCCAGTCAGCCATGGAGTATCGGCATACAGTAAGGCGGAGGGGTACGTCTGTGGACTTATTACATTTCATTTTTATCTTAACTGATATGACAGAGTGGTCGGAGGATCCTAGAGGAGAAAGAACGGAACATGAACATAGCTCAGGGGAAGTTGTGAGAAAAGGGTCTAGGAGACTTGAATATTGACCTGTAGTATCGGGTGGGTTCGCGAACAATCTGAGTGAGATCATAAGCAATGGCAAAATCATGACATAACCTTCCCTCATCGTCTGTCTTATTTGAATGGGTCAGCCATTCCACGTTATGGACGTTGAAGTCACCACAGATGTGGATGTTAGCCGAGGGTTGTGCAGACAGGATCTGGTCTATTTTCTCAGATATACTCCTAAAGATAGTAACTCCGCTGTTATTGGGGGTGAGATTTAGATGTTAAGCTAGAGTATCCGTTAATTAACTCATCTAGGGAAGTGGTCGGCCCTATTGCAGTTTCGCTTAGAAAGAATATGTCCGGTTTCGTCTCCTGTAATTGGGTTTCAACCTCTGGAAGGTTGGATCGTATACCCCTGATGTTGGAGAAGTAGACATGGTTGTAGGGGTCTACGTTGGAAGATGAGGTTCTAGCTTTACAAGGTCTACAAGAAACTTTCTCTACCAGCAATAGCAAAGGCCAAAGACTTTTTATCTGAGAGTAAATCTTTTAAAATCCTTGGTCTAACGTTCACAGGAAACATGACTTGGAAAAATGACATCGAGAGCATTGCCAGGACCGCTGCTAAAAAGGTAGGTTCTCTATGTCGTGCTAGAAAGGTACTAACGCCCGAACGTATCCTGTGCGTCTATAAGGCCAGCATTCGCCCATGTATGGAGTATTGTTGTCATATTTGAGCTGATGCATCTGCTACTAGTCTCTCGCTTCGAGACAAGGTTCAAAAGAGAGTCGCCAACCTGATAGGTCCTGAACTGTCATCTAAGCTTCAGCTTCTGTCCCATCCATGAAATGTAGCATCCCTCTGTATTTTAACGGTGAATGCTCTGACGAACTGTAAGCACTTGTACCCCCCTGGACGTAAATACCTCCGACAAATCCGACAAGCAGTTTAATCCCACTCCTTCACAGTTGAGATCGCTAGATGTAAGAGAGTTTCTTCCCCAGAACCGCTGGACTTTGGAATTCCCTTCCGAGTTTCTGCTTCCCCAACTGTACTGACATGCAGAAGTTAAAGTGTAACGTGGACCGACATCTTGCTGCCCAACTCCCCACTAACTACCCCTATAGCTTATGTCCCAACATCTAACCATTCTGGAGAATAAGCTATTAGACTATAAAACTTTTTGACATGTAGGGGCCTCAACAGTTAAGGGGCGTGATTTTGTTGCTAAACGGGTTTGTTGGGGGGGTGTACATCGAATAATAATAATAATAATAATAATAATAATAATAATAATAATATGCTACCTTAAAATTCTTCGTTCGAAATCCTCAGTTTATGATTCCAAAGTAAATTAAAGCGAAATAGAATAAGATACAGTAACGCCACTAATGCATTCTGAACAACCATATCGATGATGCGTATCACTTAGTTTGTATTTTTGTGGGTTTATCTATTATATGAAGTGATCATTCTGCTGCTCCAGTAGGTACCTCACTGCCGATGCAATCCTCTATCTATATAAAAGCCAAGCCCCCCACAAAATAGAGTACTTTTTCGACATCTGGTCATGAACTGTTGGGATAACCTATCCTACTTAAGTAAAGGTCAACACCGGCTTTAAAACCTTGTAGGCGGTGTCATTTTCTCTTTACTGCAACCTCTTTCCCACAGAAGAGACGTTGCTAGCTTCCCTCTGCTCTATCATGGCCATTACTCGTCTGACCTCAACTCTCAAATGCAACGCAAACTAACATCTTTATCTTTCTTAGACATGGCTTAAGTTAGTAATTTTGCAAAATGTTCACAAAAAGCACCCGACTACCTACAACCACTATCAACAATTTCCTCTACTCTCTATATGTGCCTTAATCTAACCGGAGATTCTATTAATAAAGTTCCTTTCTTAGAACTCATCGCCTGCGGAACTCTATTCCGTTGTTCTGCTTCCCGGTATGGTAACTTTCAAGCTCAATGTAAACAAATTCTTGTTGAACCATTCCCTTAAATAATCAAATTCTACCCAACTTTCATCATTAACTGTTTGTGATCTAAATTATGATGTATATGATTAAACATATATTTATTATTAATTCGAGTTAGTTTAATCGGTAATGATACTATGATTGTCTTCAAACTGGGAAACTATTAAGTCTAATAGTTAAACCGCCACAGAACTTTTACATTTCATGAACTTACCTTGATTATTATCGATAGTGCTTGAAAAAAAATGTGTGTTCATGATAACAATGAAACCCTCTACAATCTGAGACAGATGGTAGCATACTGAATGGAAGCCATGGACAGTTAGTTGCAATGTGGAGGTATCTTGCATCTTCCTCGATACTAAACTAATATGTACAAGGTGTGTTGGAATCAATTCCCACTTTATGTATGCCGTTAAATTCATTTATTTACGACTGGATTAAATTAATGGTTAATGGTTACTGCACTACCATCTTGCATTCATTAACGCTAATCATCGGAGCTTAGTAAGTAATGACTACGGTTGTGACAACAGCATATTATTTTCATTCTTTTGACTCTCACGTATTTATTCAACACAGTACAACACAGTCAATCAACGAGAACCACATCAGTGTATATAAAACATATAAGATATTAACAGTTATATACTTAATAGTCAAAACAATGAAAAGAATATGATGTTGTCACAGCCCTAGTTATAAGTAGGACTATGACGACAGAATATTCTTTTAATTGTATTGACTGTCGAGTAGATATCCGACACAGTTTTTTTTTTTACACAGCTCTCACCACTTATCAAGGCCCGGGGGCCACTCGAGAATAAGGATTGATGGGTATACATTAGTCAATATGATTATAGCGTAGTAAACATAAGTAGTGGGAATTTTGTAAATTGGATTACTTATGGAGGGCGGTTCATCAAGAACTTGTTTACGTTGGACTTGAAGACAATCAGATTGCAGTCAGTTGGAAAGCAGGCGTGCAGTTCTAAGAAAGAAGCTTCGTTCATGGAATTGAAATTTAGGTTTCGGCACAGATAAAGAGTGTGGGAAATTATTGATAGCGGTTTTGGCTAGACGAGTGTTTTCCGTGAAAGTTTGGCGAGGGAGGGGGCCATAGATTTAAGCGCAGGTGAGTACTTGCCATGAAAATAACGATAAAGCAGAGAAACAAAGTCAATCGAGAACCACATCACTCTATATAAGTACATATACGATATAAGGTGATACATACTCGAGAGTGAAATAAATATGCTCCTGTCACAGTCCTAGTAATGACTTAAAAAACAGCTTATATGTTTTGATGTTCAGCTGAAGTACGAAACTACAGAACAAACCCACACAATTATACTTTGCAATTTTTTTTAGATAAGATATGCGTGTTTGAATTACAGGGTGACCCGCCCCCCCAAAAAAAAAGCTAAATAGAGACCATCTAGAACATATGCTGTAGGACAGAGAAAAAAAAGACCAAATACTCTTGTGTTTTGATGTAATGTTTTGAATATAATAAACTAGTTATGACCAAAGTTTCATTTCATTCGGACAAAACACTAAGAAACAGGGGCATAATTAGAGTTGGGGCCCAGTTTTTGGGTCACCTAGTATACACCCGAGTAACTCTCTTCCTTTTGCCGGGTTTCCAGCTGACTACAATATTGTCGTCTTCAAGTCCAATGTAAACAAGTTCCTGATGAGCTGTTCCTCTTATGTAATCCAATTTACCAAATTTAAGCATTGAGTTGGGGTCCGTTTTTGGGGAGTCACCCTGTATGTGGATTACTCGGACAAGTTTTTCCATCTTGAATGTTTATCTGAACAATTTTTTTCGGTTCTTACTTACTTTTTTCTTTTTTTATATTCTTTTACTCTCAGTTTTCCTTCTTTTTGTATCAGTGGCTAGATAATACTATATTAATGATAGATAGCGTGACCCGTGAAAATTCCACGGGGGACTCATTCATATGTAATATATTTATGTTGCCGTTCTGTGGATGTTCAGTGTAAATGGGGACGCTCTGATATTATTGTAGCTCTTTTGTTAAAACTTCCAAAGTATTTATCTAAGCTAAGAGGGCCGCCCGGTGTAGCCCAGTCCTAAAGTACGCTTAAGCGTGATATTTTAATTGTTGCAGATTTTGTATGTGTAGTTAATGTTCTAGCGGTTTTTATATATTATAAAGTTGCGATTTCAAACATAATATATATATATATATATATATATATATATATATATATATATATATATATATATATATATATATATATGGCTAGGGTGCATCAGTGTGAATCAAAACGAAATCAAAACTTCTGATAATATATTTATATATATATATATATGAAATAAAATGGAGGTGGAAGGACCTGGATACTCAACGTTTCGCCCGATCTATGCGGGCTTCTTCAAGAGGGATGGTCATTGACGAGAGAGTCGGAGGATTGGGGCTATATATAATGATGGGGGAGAGCAGCGTGTTTTCCTTATGTAAATTAGATGTCATATATACATGTATATACATTTTATGAGAGAAGAACTAATTAGAGTAAACTAGTGTAGTGGATTACGTCTAAAAGATAAAATATCGTAGAGATTAAAAATTGTGTTTGGAAATATAGCGGTGATAGATTAAATAAATAAAATGACACGAGATTACGAAAGAATTTTTTTTTTTTTTTTTTTTTTTTAAATTAGAAATAATTGAATTGGGATAAAATAGCGCAGTAACTTAAAAGATGGTATCTAAAAATAAGAATAGAGGGTGACAAAATGGAGTCTAAAAATAGATAATGATAAAATACAGTAAATAAGTAAAATAAAAATAAAATTAAGTGAAATTACGAATTTTTTTTTTTTTTTTTTTTTTTTTTTTTTTCGCGTTTAACCGGTGTCTAAGTTGTTTTCTTTGATAATTATTTTCGACAGAAAGGGGGCAACGTGGAAAAAACCTTTTCTTTGCTTAATTATATTGCTGGAATGGGAGATTATAGCTGACTCAATTAAACGTCGTGTGGATCTGTTATGTATGTGTTTAAGGAAAGTTGCTTTGTTAAAATCAAAATGGTGGTCGTTTTCCATGATGTGACAAAATATGGCGTTGAGTGTATTGTTGTTTTCCACGTTGCCCCCTTTCTGTCGAAAATAATTATCAAAGAAAACAACTTAGACACCGGTTAAACGCGAAAAAAAAAAAAAAAAAAAAAAATTCGTAATTTCACTTAATTTTATTTTTATTTTACTTATTTACTGTATTTTATCATTATCTATTTTTAGACTCCATTTTATCACCCTCTATTCTTATTTTTAGATACCATCTTTTAAGTTACTGCGCTATTTTATCCCAATTCAATTATTTCTAATTTAAAAAAAAAAAAAAAAAAAAAAAAAAAAATTCTTTCGTAATCTCGTGTCATTTTATTTATTTAATCTATCACCGCTATATTTCCAAACACAATTTTTAATCTCTACGATATTTTATCTTTTAGACGTAATCCACTACACTAGTTTACTCTAATTAGTTATTCTCTCATAAAATGTATATACATGTATATATGACATCTAATTTACATAAGGAAAACACGCTGCTCTCCCCCATCATTATATATAGCCCCAATCCTCCGACTCTCTCGTCAATGACCATCCCTCTTGAAGAAGCCCGCATAGATCGGGCGAAACGTTGAGTATCCAGGTCCTTCCACCTCCATTTTATTTCATATCGTCGGATTTAATCCAGCTCAACAATCATATATATATATATATATATATATATATATATATATATATATATATATATATAGTCTTTGAAGTTTTTAACCTTTAAAACTATACAAAAAAATTTTGTTTATCATTCGTTAGAAAACTATCTAGTCCGTAAGTCATTTAATCAATCACTGCATCAACTCGCTCTCGGATTTACCAATAATTTATTTTTCAATATATATATATATATATATATATATATATATATATATATATATATATATGTATATATATATATATATAACTTGAGTGCCATCATCAATAATCGAAACCGAAACCAAAAATTATGAAGAATTCTTGGTAAAATTATTTATAAAAATAGATGATTTAATGCCATCAGCTATAATCGAAACCGAAACCGAAACTTGTAAAAATGTATTGGTAAAATTGTTTATTAAAAGAAATGGAAGTCCATAACAATTAAACCACATTCACTCGGATCTTCGCGCGACACACAAAATAAATTACACACTCGTAATACTATTAATATATAGATTATATGAAAATTTGAAAAACATACATCTGTGTAACATTGCAATAATAGGTCATACGTGACTTAACATTATCTCTCAATTTTGTTTAGTAATAATAACTTTCAATTAATTGTAGTCATGAACAATTTAGTGTTTTGCTTGATAATTTGATATATTTAATATATTTTTATGTACTTTTAGTTTCAACTAGAAGCAAAAAATACGAAACCTCGGAAATCGCCTTTGACAACATATGGCGACGCATACACCTAAATGTGTCGGAGGTTACATCGACCGAAACGTTTTGTAGCATGATGCGAAAAACTGTCTAATTTATACAAACAAACTCTAGAAGTGTAAGCAATGCTTACTTTCAGATGGTTCGGTGTTCTAAAGAAGTCTTGAGAGGTGACTTGTTTGCAGTAGACAGTTCCACAGAGCAAAATATTCTTACCGTGTCGAGACGGAAAAAAACATGTGAGATTGCTACAGAAAAGGGTTAATATTTATGGAGCACTTCTAGTTTCTGATTGGTTGATAGCAGAACGTGAATTAATTCGATTCGTCAGTCCCTAGCAGAATCGTTTATAAATAGAATCGCCCGATTGTTTGGGATTATACAACATTATACATGCAGTGCAATGGGATGTGTCTCCTTTCGGCTGCAGGGAGACAGGGTAGTACACGTCAAGGATTCGTCACTTGACACTCAGCCCAACAGGTGAGGGGCCAGGAACCGGCCCAGCACCTGTTGGACTGAGGTACGCCGCCTGGGTAATACCTAGGAGGTCCACCCTCCCAGGCCTTGCCACCGGGCTTTCCGGTGGGGCAAGTTAATTGCTTACTGCCTGAAGCGCCCCAACCGGGGAATGCCGACGGTGTTACTCAGGCAATTTTTAAAATTGCAGGAGTGTCCCTCCTTTAGGGGAGCCTGCTGGATCCTAACTTTCCGGCTTTGTGCCACATTTTGCCGAGGTGGGCGGCAAATAAATAACTACCCCATTACACATCCAAAATATTGCAACACAAACATGCAAAGTTGTAATTTTGTTATCGGGGTTAGCCCTTATGCGTTCTAAAATTAAAAAAAAAATCAATTTATTATTTGCTTTTTATAAGAATGTCTGTTATCAAGATGTACGAATTGAATTTAATATTATTATGTAAAGGGAGAAAACTGTAGATATCGATTTGTATTTGAGTACACACGGAAAAGGTGATAGTCTGGAAAAAAATAGTAAAGAGGGAATGAGAAAGGAATGTTCTGTTACCCTTTATTCACCGGGCAACTGCAGGTATCCCGGCTAGTACGACTTAAGTTAAAGTGAGTTCAGTTTTATGACATTGTATATGATTCTTATGATTTCCTCCCGAATATTCGCTTGGCTGATGTCTTGCAGTTACGCAACTCGCTTTTTTTTTGGGGGGGGACAAAAATATATCGATTTCGTTCAAATGGTGAGACGGTTAATCTTGACTTGAGGTGATGAGTTCTTCCTTTCTGCTTTTGGCTAAAAGGAAGCCAACACGAAAAAGCACTGGTGAAACTTTCTCTGGTACAGTAATGGGTCCCTTGACGCACACAAAAGTGTAAAGTCCAACGATTTGCGTTCCGACATTTCGTGAGGCAACCAATCACGAAAGAAGGAAAAACAAATGGGCTTGCAAGCAAGAATAAATCATCTATGTCTGGATGTGTATGTTTCCAAGAACAGTCGCGCAAAAGAAATATAACTGACGACGAAACAAAAAGTACTGAACAGTCAAAAATAAAATGACATCAACTCTTGGCCTTCAAGCAAGGACATCTATATACTTATCTATCTATTATAAAAAAAAGTAACTTTTTGTGGGTTCCTTTCTCACAGGTTTCGAAACGGCAGAGTCTATCCTTTGCGAATTTCACACAAATGTCTGCCAATATTCTCAGATGTGTATGGTACAAGATGGAATCGCCCAATCGTCGAAGACACTATTCAAGCAATCACGCACACACACACACACACACATATATATATATATATATATATATATATATATATATATATATATATATATATATATATATAGCCCTAGGTGTATATCTTTCAGAGGTAAAGTCACAAATAAATTTGTTTTAACGAAGTTAATGCAAAAGTGCTAAATAACCGAAGTACGGCTGATTGTGGAGCAGAATATTAATGCTTATGTTTCAAAATAAACATGTATATATATATATATATATATATATATATATATATATATATATATATATATATATATATATATATACGAGCAAACAGTTAATAAAACATGTTAAAACACTTTGAAATGAGTTAAAAACATATTTAATCTGTAAAGGAAACACTAGATAAGTGGATAGTCCTTAATCTGTGGAGTTTCGAAGAAATACTTTCCTTCTCATCAGGGGGTAGGAATTAGCTAAATGCGGCATCGGATTTTGCATGCAAAAGTATTCGATGAAACCACAAGTAAGTCAAAGATCTTACTTGATAACAAAAAAGTGAAGCAGAGGGAATATTGCGAAAAAAAAGGTGATAACACATGAATGGATAGTTTTGTGGAAGATAAATAATCCACTGACGGTAAAATCCAAATATATAACGTCAAGAAAGTTAATTGAATTTCCATTTGCACAAGTAAAATCCAAGGAAATCCCGTAATTGGAAGAAGATGGTACATAAAGGTACCAAAAGGCCGAAATCCATGGAATAATTCACAAATATGATTAATTAAAAGATGGTCCAAAATAATCCAAAAGCAGAAATCCTTGGAATAATTCACAAAAATGTGTACAAGGGAAAAAAGGAAAAAATTCCAATAATATTAATAAAAGAAAAATAAGATATACTTTTCACTCTACTGCCAAGACATAAATATAAATAAGAAAGATCAGGGAAGAAAAAGAGGAGGGAAAAATTAAATGGTGATAAAGTTAAATATAAAATAGAGAAACCAATGTCAAAATGACCCAGACAGGAAATGTTAAAGGCGTGAAAAAATATATAGGGCAGAATAATATAGGTCAACTGAAATGTACAGGTCATCACTTAAAAAAAGTAAGCAAGATTTGTTAGAAGACACTACATGAAAAATAAATAAATAAATTAATAAATAAATAGAAAATAAATAATAAATAAACAATAAATAAATAAATAAAAAATTAAAAAAATAAATTATAAAATAAAAAATAAAAATTATTTAACCGGGAGAGAATGGCCGGTATCTGCTAATTCAGGAAAAGCAATAAAAAGTTAGTAAACGCATATAGTAAAATATAAGTAAATATACATACAAGATATGAAAGTGTGGGTAGATTGATATATTAGATAGATAGGAAAGTTTAAAGAATAAAGCCGAAAATCCAGATAAAAAAACGGCCATGATAAAAAGGAATAAAGAATTAAAATACAGGATTATTAAATCATAAAGTATAGTAAGTATGTAGAAAAAACGATAAAGTTAACGAAACATATTTATATATCTATATAAAAGGTAAAAGTAATATGTAATTTCAAAATTGCCATAATTAAGTTTACATCATGAAACGATTAAGTCTTATACTCCAGGCTCTAAGTCATGTCGTCTCTGCACAACCGAAGCTATAACTATAATTACTTTCCCCCAAAGTAACAATATAATAAATTCGAAAAATGGACTGATCTCTTTCTGTAAACATAAGTCTAAATTTGATTATGGCAGTTTTGAAATTACATACTTATTACTTTTGTTGTGTTGGTCACCATTTCCTCTTGTGGATTCGTCGAAATTATTAAAAGGATGGGAGTGTTGGAATGGTCTAGAAACAGATCTGGGGATAACAATGACAAAGAAATTAGGTATTTCAAAAACGAAACGGTTTTTATATACGTTTCAGCAGACAAGGTTACAGTAAGCCTGTAAGCATAGAAAGTTCGGGGTTTTTCATTTTGTGTGATGACTCTGGAGCAACTTGTTTCTCCGTCTTGGTATGCGTGTTTTCAACCACCACGGCTAAATCCAGATGTGCTTCAACCTGGAATATTGTTGTATGCGCGGGCGACAGCAACAAACTCTGCTAAAAAAAAAAGAGTTATAAGTTATACATTTTATTATTTTTATGAAACTGACATATAAATCTGATTGTTTGGTGAAAGTGACAAATTGATGTCACTTTGGGAGACATAACGAAATATAATTTTATTTTCAGTGCTAGTGAGCCCTGACTCAGTGTTGTCTGGCCTCTGAGTACGGTACCAAACCGAGAGGTCAGGGGGTTAATCTTTTTTGGTCGTGAGAAACAGGCTAAGAGAGTTTGCAGATTCACACATACACATACAGGTAATAAGGGATTCTCCTGAGGAGATGTAATTAGTGGTGATTGTCTAGGTGCTAGACTGATGTCCCCCTGCTACATAAACGGGTCCCCATGCAAAAATCTGCAGTTGGAACTGAGATTCGAGAGAAATCAAATACAATCGAAGGGTCGTCACCCCCTCTCTTCCCGTGCCTTCACCACCTCAAATCCAGTAGAGTTTTGTCAACATCAACAACTGAACAATTATATATCATTCTATATTGTGTATATCCATCTTGAATTAACCAGTAGAATAGACATAGCCGAGTCTGTCTTTCTTTTGCGTGCATGAAATTGATTCATTTCCAGTGTGACGGATCGACGAAGCAGCGGCCTATCAACTCGAAGGATGAACACAAGCAAGTTACATTGGGGTCAGTGACCGAGGATTGTACATATGTGACAAGGAGATCTCTATTAGGGGTCGCTGAGGGTTCAAAGCTCCACGGTATTGCCGAGTTCAAAACGTCGCAATTTCTTCAAACTACAATGTATTAACATATTTCTGTATGGCATGGATAATCAATGCTTGAACTGTGCTGGGATAATGGTGATCACATTTAAGCCAGTTCCGCAGGAAAATACAGTAGACATTCTTGTACCAGACGTTTTAGTCAGTTCAAAACGGGTAAAAGTTATAGATCGTTGACTTAGAATGAGCGACTTGTATGAAATTGATGGTAAAATATGGTTAAATATATGCCCAGTTTATTATTAAATACTAATCCCTAAGAATCCTTGAAAATACATCGAATGGGTACCTAAATACTTTGTCTGCTCTGCCCAAATATGTACAATAGGGCATACCAAATATCATCCCGAATGTCCCAGTACTTTCTGAAAAAAAATCTTGTAGTGTAGTATTATGATGATCAATACTTATTAATAAAACTAGATGTGTATTGAACGAATACTATATAATACATGTTTAGTGTATTTGATGGATAAACTGTCCATTAAAAAATCAGTCATATTGGCCTACTACTTGGTTACAGAAAAGTCAAACGGAAAAACAGAAAAAGAGATCGTAATATAGATATCTACGGGCTTTATAACATAAACTAGTGCATAAAAGTGGACTTTTAGGGTTGATACATCCCTTACAATGCAAACCAACAAAATTAATTACATATGATTTTCTAAAATATAAGACAGATCAACTTGAACAAGAATGTAAAAAGTTTTTGATTAATAAAATTGGATACACGTAGATTAAACTTTATTTTCAATCAGTAGTCAAAAAGTTACATCATTTTTCTAAAGAAAGACATCGTAATTTAATACTGATTATTTTAAATAGGGACAGTTCATCTATATAACCCCAGAATGCTTGTTCGTAAATATCCTTTCAAAATGGACGCGACGGACTGTCAATAAATCGCTATGCAAAATAAGTCATAAAAATGGATGCGTCAAAATGGCTGCCAAAAAAATGATTGGCAAAAATATCCGTCAATTGGTTTACCAAATTATAACTACCACAAAATAACCATCTTCAATACGGTCACACAAGTGTGTGTGTGTGTATATATATATATATATATATATATATATATATATATATTTATATATATATATATATATATATATATATATATATATATATATATATATATAAAGAATCGGAATCTGTACTATTATTATATTTACCGATTCCGATTCTGATTTTTTATAAATCTCTAAATATTAAACTATAGAGTTGTTATTTTCCCCGATTTCTGTAAAAACACATGTTTAATATGCAGACATTTTTTAAAACATAAAATTACACTTGTGGAGGCTGATCTATAGATTTTAGCTTTACTGATATTATAAAATTAATAAATATTTATTTTTTCATCGTTATTACCAGCAATGAAAGGTTTTGCTGGACACAAAATAAAAAAAACAATGAAAAGAATGGTTTTGGCATCGGAAAATAAGCACTCATTTTTTTTCGATTCCGATACCTTCGAATTTGTCAATTTTTCGATTCCCTATACCAATTCCGATTAATCGTCCCAACAGTTATATATATATATATATATATATATATATATATATATATATATATATATATATATATATATATATATGCACTCTAGCGAAAGGGAGCAGCTGCGCCCGGTCGTAAAATATGCTTAAATATGACATTCTAATTTGTCCCAATTTCGTATATATTATAGAGTCGAGATTGCAAAAGTAAAAGAAAAAAATATTTGGGTGCGATCAGGAAGGATCGAAACAAAAAGAAAAATGTAGCATTCAAAGCTCATAACGTTACCACTGGACGAGCGTGACCCGCACATGAACTGATTAATAATAAAATAAGATTAATGTACAAAATATATAACGATTTTTTCCCATTTTTTTTTTCATTTTGAATACTTAAAAACTAATCTAACAGGCTAAAGACCCATAAAAAAAACGGTCCATAAAAAAATCCAATTATTTTAGGCTTCTAGCGCCGCTCTGAAACTTTTAGTTTCGGAAGAGATAGTTTTAAAATGTGGATATATATATATATATATATGTGTGTGTGTGTGTGTGTGTGTATACACGTGTCCCAATAACATGCATACACTCTTTAAATGAACATACATCCAAAATTTATTATAAGAAAGAAAGGTTTCATACATCAAAATACTGTGAACCAACATAGAAACCAGATAATTATCAAAAGTGTTCAAATTATTGGCCATTGTTGTCCATGAACAGCTGACAACACTCACTGATTGAATCGAAAACGTTCCTAATCAGTTCAATTAGTATGTTGACACATCTTCTTTCAATGGTTGTTTTCAAGTCATTCATTGTAGCTCGTTTTGTGGTGTGAACCTTATTTTTAACATGCCGCGACCCACCCACATCACAAAAGGAAAAGTCCAGGGGGTGAGAAAACAGTGGACAGTACTCGATACTTCCTCTTCATCCTAACTATCTGTTTCGCAAGTGACTATCAAGATATGCTCTTACGTCAGGGTGATAGTGGGGAAGTGCTTCATCCTTCTGGAAGTGTCATTCTTTATTCCTAAACGTCTCTTGGGAAAGTGGCATTGCGTATTCATGTATCAAGTTCAGATAACTTAAAGAATCTATACATTTTATTGGGGCATTCTGTATATATTCACCCCCCCCAAAAAAAAAGGCATAATGCCACTTAAACGTAAGGGACTCGTATTTGGGACCCTGCCGAGGAAAGATAAACAAGACGTTGCTTTATGTTACCTTTAAACTTTTGCATATTAGTACAGTCAGGGAAACAGGTTGCAGGAAAGGAATTCTTTAACCACTGCGTCAATGGTCCTTGCAGACAGGAAATGACATTAAAGATGAGAACAGTAGTCTGAAGAATCCAAATAAAATACGAATAACTAATCTTCATTTCAAACATTCAAAGACTAGTTCAAAGATTAATGTCATGATACACTCATAGATGACCAGAATATCGCTCGTGCAACTCAAACAATTCAGTAAGTCAAACGCAATAAAATTTAAACGAAATCAAAATTCATACAATAAAATTACCAACCTCAAATTCTACACTTTTCTAACGAGTATTCCGTATATACGTGTGTGTTTACTCCCGCCTGTAGTCTCTTCTATGCCTGTTGTTTTGCGTACCGGGACGTCTGTAGAACAAATCGAAAATAGCATGAGCTTCGAAGATGCAAGTTGCTCGCGACATGATGGATGTCCGTTTGCTCCGATGCTGGCGCTTATTGTCTGAAATTGTTTTTAACATCCCTGGGGAGATCAGTTATGAGGCCGGCTAAGATACAGCGGCTGTTAACGCGAAGTGACGTCCTTCTGTTTCCATCGACAAAACCAGTTCATCTTACAAATAAAAAAAAAAGAAAAAACAGAAATAAAAAATCTAACTCGAGAAAAAAAAAATTGTAAATGGGGCCCACTCTGTCTCGAAAAAAAAACAACCAATAGATAAATTACCTTGACGTTTTTAGTTTGTAATGTGAGTAGTTTCAAATAATTATATCAGATATATTGAGTAGAAAAGTTAATTTATAATAGTAGGTCTTAATTTTAGCCATTAATCATCCATTTTTCGCGGCCATTTTGATGGCTATGATTTCGTTGACTATTTTTATGCTATCCTAGATGGACACACTTTGTGTTATTTATCCAGATGGCATATTTTGTATGGCGGCTATTTGTAAGCTATTTATTCGGCGATTACATTTCTACTATTTATATGTTAACTATTATTTTGTTAGATGACGAACATATTTCTACTATTGATTCCGCGTTTTACGTCCGCCGACAAAATGAGGGTGGACCTGTAAATTCACCCTTGTCTGTTCGTCCGTCCCTCTTTTCGTCCGTTCGTCTGTGCGCACATTTCTCAATAACTACGCTTTGGAATTTCTTGAAATTTACAAATATTAAAAATGATACGAGTAAAAACCTAATAGAAGGAATTTTCCGGAAAAACTCCGGTTGCCTCCATAGGGGTGCCTTTCGGCTTAAAACGGCTTAAATTGACACTTTTTCCTTATTAAAAAAATTGGTGAATTGGATTTTTATAAAACTTTTTGTAAAATTGTAATGAACTGATTTCTATATATCAACGGACCAGAGATCATCTCCTCAGCTTCAGACAAGACCAAACTATTTGCCAAGAACTTTGCAGTTAATTCTACCCTATGTGACGAAGGCCATCAACTCCCCATATTTCCTCCTATAACACAGAACACGCTAGGTGACATACAAATATATGTGTATGAGGTCGCCAAGCTAATCAAGAACTTTGATTCCAGTAAAGGTACTGGACCTGACGACATCCCAATTATAGTGTTAAAAAAGCTTCAACCAGAACTTGCTCCCATACTTACGAAACTATTTAAGCGTTGCCTTAAGGAGAAGTGCTTTCCAACACCCAGGAAAACCACATTAGTATGCACTGTATTAAAGAACTCAGGTGATAAGTCATCTCCCTCTCAGTACAGAGCAATAAGTCCCCTATGTGTCATGAGTAAGTTGCTGGAATCCATATTAAATAGAGAAATAGTCAACCAGCTCAGCAGAAATAAACTTCTTAGTGACACGCAATATGGTTTCCGTTCTGCAAGATCTACCGCAGATGTGCTAACGGTTATATCTCATAGGATTTGTGAATCTCTTGACAAAGGTTTCCTTTCCAGGGCAATTGTTCTTGACATATCAAAGGCCTTCGACAAAGTATGGCATAAAGGCCTACTTCACAAGATCTCGAGCTACGGTATAACCGGAAATATTCTCTCTATCAGTAAATCATTTCTCTCCGATAGGCTCATAAGGGTAGTGGTTGATGGACAAAAATAAGAGGCCTGCAGTATTAATGCTGGAGTACTTCAAGGGTCCATCCTGGGCCAAACTCTCTTCCTGATCTACATCAATGATCTCCCTAAACACATACTTAAATCACTCGTTGACATCTATGCTGATGACACAACCATCTACAGCAACACATCAAAGGCCGTAAATGACAAAGCTCTCTCTGATTCTCTCTCCTCTGATCTCGAACGAGTGGTTCAGTGGGTGAAGACGTGCCTGGTTACCTTTAATGCATCTAAAACAAAACTCCTATCTTTACATGATCAACGCTCTGATCCCCATCTGGCATCAATTGAAATGGATGACTCTCGTCTAGAAGCAGCCTCATGTTTTGACAAGCTTCTGGGCTTGACCTTCACTACTGATCTGAAATGGAATACGTACATCAAGTCTGTTGCCAAGGTCGCTGGGAAGATGGTGGGATTCTCCTACCGCTAACTACTGATGCAATTATCTATCTATATAAAATCCAAGTACGTCCAAGGATGGAATACTGCTGCCATATCTGGGTAGGAGCTGCTAAAAACAGCTTATCCTGCCTTGACAGAGTATAAAATAGACTTCGTGGCTTAGTGGTGGATGCCTTTTTCTCTTCCCTGCAACCTCTCTCCCACAGAAGAGACGTTGCAAGCCTATCTTTGTTTTATCGTTATTTCCATGGAAGGTGCTCATCTGAACTCCAATCTCTGGTCCCCCCGCCATTTTTTTACAAAAAACACCCGTCTAGCTGAATCCACTGTCAAAAACTTTCCCCACTCTTTATCTATGCCTAAATCAAAACGTAGATTCCATGAACAAAGCTTCTTTCTTAGAACTGCACGCCTGTGGAACTCTGTTCCGTCTGCCTGCTTCTCTCCTGACTACAACTTGGATGTTTTCAAGTTCAACGTAAACAAATTCCTGATGAACCGCCCCCATAAGTAAACACTTTAAATCTCCACACTAGCGTACTGTACTTACAATAACCCTTATCTCTGAGTGGTTTCCGGGTCTTGATAAGTGGTGACAACCTTGTAAAAAAAATCATATGTTAGTTTGTACTTCGCGATATCTATTGGGTATGCACCAGGGACTGTTTTTGAAACTTTTAAATCAAATAAAATGAAATGACATTTCAAGCAAAAATTACGTTTAAACCAGGACCAAACTCAAGAAAAAAATACGTTTAAACCAGGACCAAACTCAAAGAAAATCAACCAGCCTCCTTCCTTGAGGCTTGCATTTACGAATATCCGCAGGCTCGGAAGACTTATGCATGGGCTTGGAATCTATATTCGTAACACCTTCCCCCTGACTAGAGAAACAAAACTAGAATCAGACGACCAGGCTTTTATGTGCTCAAGGGTAAACATGCAACATAATATTAGATACTTGTATTTTCTCTACTCCTCTCCAACAATCAAGGACTGTACCCTAATAAACAAAGTCTCTGACAGCATAGATATAGCACGCTCCCTCTATACTTGCGCACAAGTACATGTATTTGGTGACTTCAATGTCCACAACAGTAACTGGCTTGCATTTCCGACACGTTTCCCAGACTAGCAAGATCAACGTGCCTTACTTCTAGATCTATTACTGACCTTAGTTCCCGATGATTGAACAACAAATACCCACAGCCCACTCCGGAATGCTGATCACGCTGTGACAATGGAAGACATCAACCTAAAGCCTCGCCCTTAAACTTAAGACCTATTGCGCAAAATAACTAGGTATTGCAAAAAGGCTGACTGGGAAGCCATCAGGGAACTTATCAGTGATGCTCCATGGCGAAATATCGTTTCTCTTCCGTGGAATAGAGAAAATGAGACTACTGAATGGTTCAAAACAACAATGGTCTCTCCAATGGTTTACTTCTGCTTGTGCAGCTTCCATTGCTCAAAGGCAGCATGCATACCGCAGATTCAACCGACTAAAGTCTACTTTCAATAAACAGAAGTATATAGAAGCTAGAAGTAATTTTAAGAGAGAAATAGCGACAGCTAAGACCGCATACACTGAAACCAGCAGAAAACGCATCGACGCATAGAAATTAGGAATGCGTGGTTTTTGGAAAATCTACAACAGTATAGTAAATAATGGGCAGTCAGCGATTCCCCAACTATCAATCATGCTTGCCAGTCGGTTTGCCTCAAACGCACACTGGACCCGGCACCTCACTCCCTCCCCGACTTTCCTTTGCGGACAGACGCCACACTAGATGATTTGAAAATCAACCCTTCTCAGGTACATGATATCTTAAAAAACGCAGACACCTCTAAAGCAATTGGACCCGATCTCATCCCCGCTGTGCTATTAAAAATATGCTCCACTGAAGTTGTTCCAATTCTCTCCAAACTTTACAATATGTCTTAACGAACAATGCTTCCCCGACTACTGGAAAACCGCTTCTGTGGTACCAGGCTTCAAGAATTCTAGTTAAAGGACTAGCCCATTAGCCACCCCCCGCTTTGCACGAACATATTTGAGTCCTTAATTAATCAAACCCTAGTCTAACTTCTAACAGCTGGTAAACTACTGGCCGACAAACGATATGGATTTAGGCAAGCCTGTTTCACAGCAGATATCTTAACTGTAATCTCTAAACGTATATACCGTCCACTGAACAAAACATGGTAGGATTGAGCAGTAGCCCGCGATATATCAAAAGCATTTGACAGGGTATGACACGATGGTCTTCTAAAGAAAATTTGATCATATGGTACCACTGGAAGAATACATAATGTAATTAAATCCTTCTTAAGTAAGAGAAAAGTCCAAGTTGTCCTCGACGGTCGTATATCTAAACAATATAATGTAAATGCGGGAGCACCTCAGGGGTCTATCCTTGGACCGTTATTATTCTAGATATTCATAAATTTCCTCCCTGATAAAATTGTTTCGGAGATGGGTATATATGCCGATGACACCACGCTCTATAACAGGCACGAGGGGAAAACAAATGAACACATATCTAAGGAAATGGCAGAAACACTAGAGGACGACCTCCAATCCGTAGTGGAATGGCGACAAAAATCGATGGTCACATTCAATACTGCCAAGACTTACCTTGTTTCATTCAATAACTACAAAAAACCCGTCTCTACCACCTATAGCAATGGCTAAGAACACATTACCTGAAAGTACTTCTTTTAAACTCCTCGGCCTAACGTTTACAGGGAATATGAGCTGATATAAATACATTGAGAGAATTGCCAAGGCTGCTGCAAAAAAAGGTGGGATCTCTCTACCATGCAAGAAAACTACTTAAGCCTGAAAGTATCCTGTACCTCTATACAGCCACCATCTGCCCATGCATGGAGAACTGTTGTCACATTGCGGCTGGTGCATCTGCTGTTTGTCTCTCACTCCTGGACAGGGTTCAAAAGAGAGTCGCCAACCTGATAGGTCGTTAACTGCCGTCTAGGCTTCAGCCTCTGTTACATCGACGAAATGTTGCATCCCTTTATGTACTTTAATGGAGAATGCTCTGTAGAACTATAAGCACTTGCATCGACTACCCCCCGACAAACTCGACAAGCCACTCAGTCAACCCCTTCACAGCAGAGATCCCTATGGGTAAGAAAGCCTTTTCTCCAATAGTTTTTTTTTTCCCGAGAATTACAAGACTTTGGACCTCACTTCCGGGATTCTGCTTTCCCAACTGTACATGCAGAAGTTCAAGTGTAATGTTAACAAACATCTTGCTACTCATCTCCCTTCATAGCAGCCCCCTACTTCAAAATTACTCTGTGCTTTGTTTGAAGTGAACATTGATTAAAAAACAAAACAGTTCGTCTGTTTATTTTAGTTATTTTTTAATTGTTATGGTGTTCTAACAGCATTTTTGTAATTATTTGAATGCTACTAAAATTTTCGTTTAGCATTATTTAGTCCAATTTAAATGAACCTCCTTGAGTGGGTTTTTATATTGTTTAATGTATAAAATTTAACCCTTGAACTTAAAGAGTTTTAACGAAATTCGAGCATAATTGCTAAATTGGTTTATAATTACTATGGATAAAATCCAACTAAAATATGATACACTAGCAGGCGGGGGCAGCGGCTTTGCCCGGGCGTTAAATTTGCTGTAATATTATATTTTCATTTGTCCAGATTCGTATACATTATTATAGAGTTGTGATTTCTAAAGTAATATAAAATGTATTTGGGTGCCATCAGCTAGAATTGAAACCGAAACAGTTAAAACTGGTGACATTACAACTGTACACACGTGACATGAATCAAAACAGATCAAAAATTAAAAATGAAAAATATACTAAGCAGATTGTAGAGAAAGTATGAATCGAAACCGATTTATTTTATTTTCCATCAAAAATTTAGAGTTAATTATTAAAATAGATGTTATTTAATGTACTATATAAATGAGATAACCTTTTTAATGTTGATTCTTTTTGAACAAATCCTATATCTTGAAATAATGCCACTTAAAAGACATGAAAATTCCAATTCGATTCTACAGAATTCCAACATCAATAGATTACATATGAGTGAGTCCCCTGTGGAATTTCCACAGGCCCAGCTAGTATTTATTAATACAAAATTTAGAAAGTGTTCCGTTATTTTCTCCAAATCCTGTACATCTAAAGATAGTTGCATTTATTGGTCGGATCCTAATTGTTTCCGACTTTCGTTTTTCGCTGTAGAATTACTAAAAAGGATGCATTTTTCTTGTGTCTTTAATACAAGTTGAAAAACACATAAAGCAATGACATTTGGGGATTTTGTCTGTGAAATGAGCCTCGATTCGGTAATGGTATGTGCTATTTGACATGAATCCATCATCTGATTGTATGAAGATTAGACATACAATTTTCTTCTGATATTTGCTAATAGAATAATGCCACTTAAAAGACATGAGAATTCCGATTCGATTTCACAAATCTTTTTAGTGTCGAATTACAATTAATTGAAATGTCGGAAAGAATGGCATAAAACCTAAAAGTGGTGTAACAGTATCGCCGTTTGAGAAAAGACTTCATACGTTGCCCATAACACATGCTCAATGACACACGCATAATGATATGATAGCGTCTTTCAGTCGTGACGGAATATCGATTCCGACTGTAAGGGGGTATGCGCATATAATTTTTGTGGCAGGAGTTGCGCAATCTCAAACCACACCTCTCCTGAGTCGACGTTTTTAAATACCATTGACGATTGGAATCAATGCCGAGATATGCAAATATCTTACCTTCTGTAATCTGATGAGAACCGGTGTGTCAACGTAATTATCTCATATATAATATTATATATAAACCCACATAATATATATATATATATATATATATATATTCATGATTACACACGCCTACAGACACAGACACAAATATATTATTATTATTATTATTAGTAGTAGTAGTAGTAGTATTATTATTATAAATTATTAGTAGTATTATTATTAGTATTAGTATTATTATTATTATAAATTATTATTATTATTATTTCCTATAATAATTATAAAATAGGCACTAGTATTTCATCCTGAGTCAAGTGCGATAACCAGTAGATTAGTTAGACCTATTTATAAACTGTTTTCAAACCTACTAATTATTAACATAAAGAAGCTGTCATGTATCACAGCTGCAAGATGCGCATCTGTGAAACGGTTGACAGACAGATAAAATCCGATGACTCCCAAGTACCAATTTTTCAATGTTGACCTCTAAACATTTATCCAGATGAAACCCGATTAAAATATTTTTTACATGTCTTAATATTCTATACACCAAATTAAAAATCTGTAGATCAAATATTTATTGGGTATATAGGTTGATAATTGTCCTCTCGCACCCGCATCCTCACTTATCTCTCTATATATAAAAGCGAAAATGTGTGTATGTGTGTATGTATGTATGTATGTGTTCGCTTTTTCTGTATGTCAACAAAAGGCTTTTTTTAGAGAAGCATTCGCTCGCTTAACAACTTTTTAAAACTTTTTTATATCACATACAAATAGTAATATCTCACACTTAACAACGAAGCTCGCTTTATATTTTAATTTGCTCGATTTCGGGAAGATAAATATTCAATATTTGTCGCTCGTCGCATGTGGGTTAGTCTTTTTCCTCTAACATCTTCGGGGGGGGGGGGGGCGTTCAGCAGTAAATGAATAGTATCCCGCAGTCAAAACTTGACCTCATTTAAAACGGGCACCTGCTAAATCCAAGTAATTAAATAAATTCAAACGTGTTTCCGTTAGCATGTCGTGGTGGGCAATGGTTAACATCGTACGTTTTTTTTTTTTTTTTTTTTTTTCACACTTTAATTTACAACTTTGCCTCAACGGCTCGGGTTCGATCCTCATACTTACTTTTTTACCCCCCCCCAACACCCGGGAAACGCCGGGTACCCCTCGCTATTATATATATAAATCCCCAAAATAGTCTTTCATGATAAACAACTTATTATCACTTAAATTAACATTAGTACTATAGTGAATTCGAGATAGCTAGTTGATGCATCGATTGCAGGTGATTAAATTACTGACATTTTTTCTAATTAATGATAAAAAATATGAAAATTATGAGTTCTTTCTTTTATATAGTTTTAACGGTTACAAAACTTCCAAGACTATATATACATGTGTATATATGAATGCCGTTTTTCGTATCAACCCAGGCGCACTACCACTTATAGGTAAAGAGCTACTATAGTGGATTCATTTCTAACTGAGGCTTGTCAATAGTTTAGCATCGATAATATTTTTTGCTTAAACTTTTGCATGTTAGTACATTCAGAGAAGCAGAAAACAGGAAGGGAATTACAAAGTCTACCAATTCGTGGAGGAAAAAAAACTATTGGAGTTTGAACTCGTCTTACTGATTTCATGGTTTTCAACGGTATCCATTGCTCCAAGACGAACTCTTTTTTTTATTAATGATAATGAAATACCGTCTCCCTTCGTCAAACATATAATAGAAAAAGTATAACTTTATATAAGACCAAGCAAGAAAAGTCGACGATATCGCAGATGACAAGAACTGACAAACCTAAAAATAAGAAAAAAAAGTTTAACCTACTGCTTGGCGATCGACTGAATTAATCGCTGACGTGCACCTGCAAACTGAAAGACTTTCCTTCCTGCGAAGTTATTTTTTATTTGCGCTCGTCTAGCGAAAGCTTGACAACGTGAAGCAACTTCGTCACAAATCTCGAGAAGTAGGTATTTCGTGACAAATAACTCGTGGGCATGGCGGATGTTGGTGGTGTCAGAAGAATTCATCTCGATTCTGTGTTATCATTATAACGTTCACTATACACCCCTCCACATATATATATATATATATATATATATATATATATATATATATATATATATATATATATATATATATATAGCTAAATGCGTCAGAGGAAGAGATAGAGTTATTATCACCGTCATTGCGACCATAACCGTTACCATTATCTTCATTTTCATTTTTATTACCTTCAACATTGGTATTTCTTTTATCGCAGCTAATATTTTTTTACCTTTATTTTTTAATTTTTTTATCTTTATTTTTACTTTTTTATTATTTTATTTTTGTTTTTATTATCATTATTTCTATTATTATAATTATCATTATGATTATCATTATCATTATTATAATTACCCTACTATTAGTGGTATTACTACAACTTTTAAAAGTAGTAAATGCCCACTTACTCTTCCCCCTTACCAACTAGTTGTACCTTAAAACTTTTGAATCAAACGACATTGGCATCCTATCTTCCGACCGCCCCCTTATAATTATGCTCCATATATCATAAAAGAATAAACTTAAAAATATTGCCGAATATTACTTAATCAATATTAAAACCTCGCATTAACTCCCCGCCAAATTATAAGCGTTTTTATATCCGCCATTTGCCGTTTGGGTTGAACCTGTCAGAAAAACCATTCCATAGATAATAGACACGTTACAAACCGTTAAAATAAATTACCACGCAGCAACAATACACCCCCACTTAAACCCTAAAACATATACTCCTTAAAATCAACACTATGTTAAAGACCATATACAATCTTATATAACATACTATACGAGGGGTGTGCAATAAGTAATGCCCCTGAACGCCTTCCCATAGCAGTAGAGCAACGAAACTTGAAACTGTTATTAGGCTTTTTCTACATAGGAATCACCCAGAGTTATGAATTTCTCCCATCGTTTGATGCAGCTCTGGAGACCGTTTTTGTAGAATAGCCCAGGTTGGTCCTCCAACCACGACGTGACTTCAGAAATAAAGGCTGCATCATCTGGGTACCGCTTCCCTTTAAAAAAAAAAACACTCATGGCTGGGAAGAGGTTAAAGTCAGAGGGGGCAAGGTCAGGAGAGTAGGGAGGATGGGGAAGGATTTCATAACCACACGGCCGTGCTTCTGATCTGGCGACATGCGAATTGTGGACCGGAGGGTTGTCCTGCAGAAGGAGGGTAAATTTGCTGACCATGCCCCGCCTCTTTATTTTGAGAGCTTCCCTTAATTTCCTCAAAAGTGAAGCATAGTAGGCTCCTGTAATTGTGGTACCATTTGCCAGGAAATCTGTCATCACTACTCCGACATGGTTCCAGAAAACTGTGAGCATGACATTGACAGCGGAGGGCTGCACCCTTGTCTTCTTTGGAGGTGGTGAGTCCAAGTGCTTTCACTTCATTGACTAGCTTTTGGTCTCTGGATAATAGTGATTGACCCAGGTTTAATCCTGTGTAATCAGTCTTTTGAAAAACGTTGACACATCTTCTTGGCACATCTCCAAATTCATCCTCGAGCACTTAACGCGTTCACGCTTCTGGAATAGTGTGAGCAACCTGGGAATCCATCTGGCAGACACCTCATACATATGCAAATGGTCATGAATGATAGTATCCACAGACCCTGTACTAATCTTGACATCTTGGACTATTTGGCGAATATTAATGCACTGATCTACTAAAATGACAGCCTCACCTCGACGGACAGATGCTTCATCAATGGCAGAAGGGGGGCGCCACCAAGTCTGGTAGCTGTTTCCACAGACTTCCGGACATGTTACAATTCACGATGCCAGTCATATGATGGAGCATTATCACCATAAGTTTCTTTCATTTCATCAAAAGTCTTCTGTGGTGTGTGTCTTTTCAAATACAAAAAATCGGATCACTGCTCGACATTCAACAGGCTCCATTTCACACCTGACTCAGTTCAAACGCCTGTAAAACAGAAACCACGATTATTTCAGAGCTGTAATTTGCCACATACCACGTAGATATATAAATAATTGCACATGGAAAATTTCAGCTACATCAGTGGGACAGGGGCATTACTTATTGCACGCCCCTCGTATGGAATTGATACCTCCAAATTCAACCCAAATTTACTTTACGTGAAAAGGAAGGGTTGTAAATTTGGGTTGAATTTGGCGGTGTCAAAACCAAAGCAAAATATAATTGAAGTAAAAATAAAATAGATAAACCTCATAATTTATTATACCATACTTGTTCACACTGAAACACTTATCACAATATTCTCTGGATCTATATAAAAAAAACCTTGTTAAACTTTGTGACATATTTCCATTCTATGGAGGTCAGGTGGGAACGAACACCCCATATTTTTATTATACCATATTTCTTCAAGCTGAAACATAATTATGAAAGTATATTTACGCAGATAGATATGAAAAGTCTTTATTAAAGTTTGTGTCTATTTCCATTCTATGGAGACCAGGCGCGAACGCACACCCCACAATTTTATTATACCATCCCTATTTAAGTTAAAACATACTTATCAAAGTATCCTTATGTACATCTATATCAAAAGAGCTTGTAAACTTTTTTTTTTATTTCCATACTTTGTGGACCAGGCGCAAATGCAGACCCCGCAATTTTAATGAACTACTGTGCTGCCAGATCAAACATACCCATTTGTGTGTCTCGATACATCTTCTATCATTATATGCAATCAGTGTTATAAAATAGTCAACCATATAGGAGCCTATTCGTGACCAGACACACACACACACATACACACACAGACATTCAGCTTTATATTATAGATATATAAGTTAACGTGTCTGTATGTGTACATTTCCCTACGCAATAACTCGGTCAGTTTTAAGTCTGCAAACTCGAAATTTGATATACCAGGTACTGAGATTTGGGAAAATCTTTAAGATCGGTCTTCGGCCAGAAATTTTGTTCTGTTAATGGGTCAAAGTTCAACGATTTAACTGTTGAGAGCTCTACCAAACTCCTCCGACAATTTGGGGGTAAACACTTGAGATTTTAGATATAGGTTCCTCGGGCATGGATCTAACTTAATAACTTGATTGCAGCCCCAAGAAATAAAAGTTAAGGGGTCATGACAGGTGTCAATGTAAAAACAAAATTGATCGATTTTTTTTTCTTTTTTTTTTTTCTTTGCTTACACCTCCAAACACCCTGGAACCGCTAGGCTGAACTGCTGGTATATCTATTAAAGGGAACGTGCCTGTCTGTCTGTCTGTGTTTCTGTGTACATTTCCCTACGCAATAACTCTGTCAATTTTCAGTCTAGTGACTCGGAATTCGATATACAGGGTACTGAGATTTGGAAAAATCTACGTGGTCCATTTTCGGCCAGAAATTTGGTTGTTAAGGGGACAAAGTTCAGCGATTTGACGTTTGAGAACTCTACCAAACTCCTCCGTCAATTTTGGGTCTAAATACTTCAAATTTTTTATATAGGTTCCTTGGACATGGATCTAAATAAATAATTTGATTAGAGCACAAAGCAATAACTTTTATGGGGTCATAATAGATGTCAATTTAAAAAAAAAAGTTGACACCTGCAGTCTCTACCAAATTAGCCAGACAATTTCTGATCTAAACATTTGACATTTTACATAAAGTGTATTCAGAGATAGGGCAAGCTTTTTAATCGGTTTGGGTCGAAAAAATGTTATTACCAATAGATAAATGTATGTATGTTTGCATGTCTGCCTAAAACTTTCGACAGAGGCGATGGATTTTCACAATATCAGTATGGTTAGAAGCTGGACTCTTCAGACGACAAATACCGAAAAATTGGCTAAAAACATTAATTTCTTCACTCTCAATTGGGCACTTTTCTACAGGGATGGGTCGCTTTTTTTGATGATATTTTCGAAAGTCATCCTATATTTTCGATTGATTAGCCTTAATTAAAACCTTATTCACCCCCAGTTTGACGGTGGTCATAACATCAAAAACGTCATGTTTTTTCCTGTTCTTTCCCTCCTTCCCGGTACGGGTTCGAGCCTGCCTAACTACTACCACTTGTTTTTTTGTTTATTTTGCTCAGCATACCCCTCCGAACACCCTGGCAATTCCGGGAACCCATGCTAGTATATCAATAAAAATGAACGTGGCTGTCTGTCTGTGTGTCTGTGTACATTTCCTTACGCAATAACTCTTTCAATTTATTAGTCTACAGACGCGAAATTGGATATACAAGGTAGTGAGATTTGGTGAAATTTTTTTAGTCCATTTACGGCCAGAAATTTGTCTGTTAAGGGGTCAAAGTTCAAAGATTTGACCTTTGAGAACTCTACCAAACTACTCCGAAAATTTTGGGTCTAAACACTTGAAATTTTTTATGTAGGTTACTTGGACAGAAATCTAACTTAATAACTTATATGAGCCCAAAACAATAAATGTTAACTGGTAATAATAGCGGTCAAATTTAAAAAAACATTTACCTCTGCGGTCTCTACCAAATTACTGAGACAATATCTGGTGTAAACATTTGAAACTTTACATAAAGAGTATTCAAAGATAGGGCAAGCATTTTAATTTGTTTGGCTCGAAAATTTTTACTTACCAATATATAAATGAATGTATGTATGTTTGCATGTCTGCCTAAAACTTTCGACAGCGGTGACGGATTTTTTCAAGATGAATATCGTTTGAAGCTCGACTCTTCAGCCGAAAAATATCGGAAAATTGGCCAAAACATTATAATCTTCACCGTCAACTTGGCACTTTTCTTCAGGGAGTATCGCTTTTTTCGCTGATATTTTCGAAAACCATCATCTTTTTTCGATTGGCTAGCCTAATTGAAACGTACGTCACTTTTGGTGGTGGTGGTCGTAACAGGTAATTTCCCCGTTCTTGTCCTCCTTTTCTGTACGGATTTTAGCCTTCCTTCCTACTTCCACTTTTTTTTTTTGCTCCACATACACCTCCTAACACCCCGGCAACGCCGGGCTGAAATTGTATATATATATATATATATATATAAAGTGAAACCGTCTATCTTTCTGTGTACATTTTCCTACCTAATAACTCTGTCAATATTCGGTCTACAGACTTGAGATTTGACATAAGGGGTATTCTGATTTGGGAATATCTTTATAATCGGTTTTCAGTCAGAAATTTGGCGATTAAGGGGTCAGAGTTCAACGAATTGACCTCTGAGAATTTTACCAAACTCACCCGCTAATTTTCAATGTAAACACTTTAAATTTTAGATAGATGTTACTTGGACATGGATCCAACTTTATAATTTCATTGGAGCCCAAAACAATAAATGTTCAGAGGTCATAATTGAGGTAATTTATTTTAAAATTTGATCTCTGCAGTCTCTACCAAATTTCTTAGCCAATTGTTGGTCTAAATATTTAAAACTTTAGATAAAGTGTAGTCAGACATTGGACAAGCTTTTTGATAGTCTTTATTTTTTTTTTGCTTTGAATTTGGTTTCCAATGTGTTAAAGTTCTAAAGTTGCGGTCTCTAGCAAATTATTAAGCCAAGATTTTTGTCTACACATTTGAAACCTTTCATAAAGTGTATTCAGACATGCATAAAGCTTTTTAATCAGTTTTTCCACGAAAATTTGGTTGGCAAGACGTCAATGTTTACAGAGTTTACCTTTGCAGACTCTACCAAACTCCTCTGCCAATTGTGGACCTAATCACTTTAAATTTTAGGTATAGGTTACTTGGACATGGGTCAAGCATTTTAATTTAATGTGAGCCCAAAACAATAAATTTTAAGGGGGTCAAAATTAAGGTCAAATTAGAAAAAAAAATTAAGTTCACAAATTTAACAAATCTCCACCAGTAACGATTACTATGATTCCGATACTGTACACTCTTTAACCCTTATCCTCGAGTGGCCTCTGAATCTTGATAAATGGCGACTCATATTTAAAAAAAAAATAATTTTCTCTCCAATGTATCTAAACTTCAACTCGCACTATTGATGTAGTTAAAAGAAATATAGTCAGATCCTTCCACAGGCAACCGGAATCAAAACAAGTACATTGAGGCCATTGCTAAGATTGCAGCGAGAAAGGTGGGCTCTTTCTAACGTAATATAAGGCTATATCACATCTGGAAGTATCTTGTATCTCTAAAAGGCCACGGTTTGGCCATACATGGAGCATTGTTGCCTCATAGTGGCTCGTCCACCTGCAACTAGTCTATCACCCCTAGACACGGTTAAAAAAAAGAATTGCCCACATAATAGGTCCTGATCTATCAACTAAACCTTTGCCGCATCGTCGAAACGTAGCATCCTTGTACTCGTTTTACATGTATTTCAATGGCAAGTGTTTTGACGAAGTCAGAGCACTAATATCTCCTCGACAATTATGCCCTCGATAAACCCGACAAGCAGCAAAGTCCCAGCTTATACTGTAGAGATCTCTAGATGCCGTAAAGCCTTCTACTCGAATAGCTTTTGTTCCTAAGACTGCTGCCTTTGGAATTTCAATCCCTGGTCCATGACTCTACTGGCATGCAGAGATTAGGATGTTGTAAATAGTTGCTGTTATCTCATATGAATAAGACACAACACAAATACTAACTTGAATGATTATTTTATTTTTAAGTTAAACACTGCGAAGCATTGGTAAGATACATTATGTAGCAGTTTTTATAAACGCGTGCGTACTGGACTTAGTCGCATGAACTCTCTGACTGTTGTAGTTAAAACGGACACCCACACCTACCCTCGTCTCTCTGGACGATAGCAGGCGGTGGGGGACGAGTCAGCAAGCAGGACCACCCGGCGAGAGGAACGCCAAAGAATCAGAATTGTCTCTTTTTCACTGTATGGAAAGGAAGGTTTAATATAATGCAAAAGGGAATGATAGTATTAATTTTGCTTTTGTGGCCTAAATCTTTGGTCAGTACAATGAAATGTAAACAGACATCTCGCAGCCCAACTCCCTAAATCGTATCCCTGAAAATTTGGTCCCAAATAATAGCCTCTCACGACTAATTATGTTCCTTGTGTTTGGGGTGAAACGTTAATAAAAAAGGACACCATAAGAAAACTTACCTTGATTTGTATACCATACATGAAGGGCCTTTCCTAAAAAAAAATCCAATAATATGTGATCCACATGACATTTAAACAATATTCAGAGGTAATTAAGACGCTCCAGAAATAACTTGTGATACTCAACCATAGATATAAATTCATGATTAAAAAAATAATGCGTGTATAAATTAATGCGGAAAACAATACAAAGTTTAGGCATGTAATTCACTGAAAGTAAGGTTAGAATAACACCGAAATCTCGTAATACATGGAGAGATTGAAAAGTCTGGTACGCGTGACCAGGTATAGAGGACGACGGGAAACATTCGCCCTCTTGGAACGAGGTAAATTTATAGACAGGGAAAACATTTGAAGGCAAGTTGGCTCCAAGAAGCGGTAAATATGCTGGATGTCGATCAACGACTAAGAATACCTAGTATCGAATTAACACCATATGGGTACCATTAATTTTTAATAATAGATAATATGCACAAATATTAGTCAATAAATAAGTAAGTAATCATATATATATATATATATATATATATATATATATATATATACACACACATATATATAACTACTTAATTTACTCGAATAAAATTAATATACGAAAGTATAGATTTATGCGTAAACTTTAAATATTTACTTCAAAAGTGCTCAATACGTAGGTAGAGGTAGTTAGTAAGTTATAAAATGTATATGGCGATTAAGCTATACTGAATATTCCGCGCATAAGCCTGAAGAGTCCTAGAGTGGATGAAACGCGGAATATTCAGTGTAGCTTAATCGCCATATACATTTTATAACTTACTATATATATATATATATATATATATATATATATATATATATATATATATATATATATATATATATAGGCTGTGTGTGTATGTGGTTATTAGGGATTTGACGATTCCAGTATTTTTACCGATTCCGAATTAAATTCCCGATTCCGATACAATTACCGATTCCGATTCTTTCTAAATCTCTACATATTTAACTAGGCACCGCCAAAACTGGGGGGGCAGGTCAGTACTTTTTGACGGACCGTCTTTTTAAAAATCTACCAAAAATCAGGTAATTATCCGATCAATACGAAATTTTCAGCGATTATTAGGAGAAGAATGAACTTTATAACAGTGTACTTATTTTTCATAAACGATATTTTTATATATATATTTTTTTGCTTACAAAACCCCCCCTTGTTTTAAAGTGGGAACAAATATGCTTAAAATAATCATCTGAAACAGAACAAAACATATTGTGTTGTTGTAAGGGACAGAATTATAGATTTAAAAAAAAAAAAAAAAAAAAAATTGTTTGCATACCTTATTTTGACGTCTGAATATCAGAACTTCGATTGTGTTTAATTATCCCGCTTTTGAGTTTTGAAGTGTGAAATTCGGTGAATATGTTAAGTAAAATAATTAATTTAAGTTAAGCAAAACAAAAAAAAAATGTTTTTAATATTTATACGAAAAAAGCCATTTTAAAATTTTTGATAAATAAATTAACAATTTTTTTTTAGCGAGCCGAATAATGCATGACCATTATTAAACAGGGCATGCTTTGAATAATCGATACCAAAAAAAAAAATTCGATAAATATTGTGCCCTTTGTGTTAAAAATAGCATCATTTTTTTCGATCTCGTTTGAAAACGTTTGCCGCCTTTCGACTACGGTGGACCAAACGCGCTGAAATAATTTTTTTTTATTCTGCTTTAAATTGCCCCCCCCCCATTTTGGGGAGCCTGGCCCCCACACACATACACATTAAAAACCAAACTCATACAAATGGTCACCCATCTGGTACTGGCCAGCCTCAGCTTAATAATACATTGAAATTTTCGTCACTGAAAAATAAGTTTTTTTTGGCCTGTTTGGTCTTCCATAGTTTTCTTCCCATCAAAAGAAAACGTAAACAGAGTCGATCTGAACTCTTCGACGACGCGAAATATCTAGTTACCTATATGAATAAGTGGAATTATTTGAAATTCAGGTACTTATATTATAATATTTTTGCATATTCTCTTAGAAAATCATCCTAAATCTTAGTTAGACAATAAATAAATAAATTAATTATTTCAAAAACCCTTTTTTTTAAATATTTAAGTACGTTTTTTGTGCAAGACAAAAAATGTCAATTGTTAACTTTTTGGGAAAATTTAACATTTAAAATTGAATTAAAAATAGTAGAAAAAGTTTTACATTATTCTGTTTTCTATATGATAAAATTCAGGGTTTTATCTTTCTGGAAAAAAAAAAGTTACTCAGAAATAATGGATTTTAATAAATGTAATTTAGTTTTAAAAAACAACAACAACTTGATTTTGCGGCCATTTTTGGCGGTGCCTATATTTAACCATACAGTTGTTATTTTTCACGATTACCGTAAAAACACACGTTAGATGTGCAGATATTTTCTTAAACGTAAGGATACACTTGTGAGAGATGATCTATCGATTTTAGTTTCACTAATAGCTTAAAATCAACAGATATTCACTACTTTAGTATTAATATCAGCGGTAGAATATTTTTATTTAAAGAAAATCAAATAAAATTTCGATACCTCCCAAAGTTCCGATTTTTTCGATTCCCGATTCCGATTCCGATTAATCAACCCAACGCTAATATATATATATATATATATATATATATATATATATATATATATATATATATATATATATATATATATATATTTGGAAATGCCTTTTGGATTACAAAATTTATTTATGGCTAAATATAGAACAATTAACATTATGATCAACAATTATAAAAAATGAAAAAAGGCTAGCTAACAGAGTTTCGTTCCTCAACAGAGCTAAATCGAGAAAAATTGTGATTAAAAAATTTGCCATGAATATGGGGGGGATAAAAATAAATAAATACATAAATAAACGAGACATCAAATTAAGTCCTAAGAGATTTTCTTTTTGCTTGCAAAGAGAAGTCCTCGGGTCTTTTTTTTTCTCTGCCGCTATATTCATGATTTTTTTAATCGCAATTTTCTTCGATTTAGTTCTGTTGAGTGAAGAATTAACTCGGTAAGCTAGTCTTTTTCTATTTTTTTTAATCATCATGTTTATTGGTCTATATTTATTAACCCATACTCTCTCTCTCTCACTCTGTCTCTGTATATATATATATATATATATATATATATATATATATATATATATATATATATATATATATATATATATATATATGATTAAAAATTAGTACTTTATACTTACGGATACGAGTATTTACGCCATCATCAGTGTTGGAGATGACGATTAATACTGATAGCAGTATTCGAACCCGCCTCGAAACCACTTCTGACTCCATTACCAAGAAACATACTCCAAGGCCATCGTTCAGCGCTATGAAATCAGGAGGAAGTTTTTACATTAATGCCGCGTAACGTTTGATAAGGAGATCTTAGAGTGACCAAGGAACAGGAAGTCATAATCTCGCACACAACGTCAGATTACCAACTTTTCCAATTTTCCAGACAGTGTTTGTCTTTAAGATTTTTTTTTCTTAAAGGGGCGACAATAATTTTAGATTGTAAACATTTATTTTTAAACCCATATACATTAGTTGTTCATGTTTACGCAATCGTCTGTGCGGGAGATGAATACAATTAAGAAAGATCAAGTAAGCGAGTATAGTTTTAATGATGAAAACTTTCCGGTGAATTATGAAGGATGCAGGGTAGATTATTTTGAGAGAGTCAAATCTACTCCTATCTTCCCAAAGTGTCACTTTCTTGGAGAGTCATTTCGATCTGAAATCAAGTCGGAAATTACAAAGCTGGATGAAATTGACTAATTATCTTCAGAAACTTGCATCGAGAGAGGTGATCATAATAGGAAAAAAAGAATGACTGCAAAGATATCTGAAGAATTACAACGACTGATATATTGTAAGAATATCATGCACAAAACGAAAAGAAAACGAAAATAATAGATTTTTTTTTTTCATTTTATATATTTCATTCCAGTCTTCTCCCGAATCTCATATCTTATAATTATTTTTGTTGTGGCTATTTTCCGACATCCACAGAGGGGCGAATCGTTGCAATTGACTAGAAAAGAGGTGCCCTTGGGTCTGGCTTTACAGTGGCCAGGGCAAAGGCCGCGAGGGACCGGAATAAAGTCGGATAGGCAAAAGCCATAAAGAAATTTATGACCTAAAAAGTAACAGAAAGAATGGGAAGGTCTTGAAAAATATATATTCTGCAGCTTAATGGTAGTTGGTTGGGTGGATGGCGGAGTGTCTCCGTCCATTCCATTTGAGGCTCCTTCGGTCTTTGGTGCGTGCGGTCATAAGGGTAATAATAACAAAAGATATCGACCACCCACTTTAGCTAACAGCTACACCGACCAAGTCGGCGTTCAGATTCAGAACGTCAAGCGTCTGTCTGTTCGTCTCCGATTACAGGCGTTAGGAATGAAGAGAAAAGAATAAAGATAGAAAGAAAGATAGAAGAGGGAGAAAGAGAGGAAAATAGAGAAAACGTTTTCCATTCCACAAACATACGTTATCACTGGAAATCTTTTTCATAAATCTTATAAGGTGCTTCTGACTATCTCTTCAAATACTAATGCCCGTTCCAATGATAATTTCAGTTTGAGCCAAGATTAAAGTGTAGTATTTGTTCTGATGCTAAACTTCAATTTTTTTATTCTCGGTAAGTGGAGGAGATATCTTTCATTACTGAAACAATTTTTATTCTTGCACCTTTCTCTACATTAAAAAAAAACGATGCTGGTGTCTAACTCTGCCCTCGTGAGGAGGCAAAGTAAATAGGAAGTTAAGTTTACATATACGACGGGATTTGTGCAGAATTGTGGGTTGTGTGCCCTTAGGCATTAATCTTTGAGCAGCTTAAGGACATGATCTACTGAGAAAGTAACTCATTTTCATTTTCGAGCTACTTTACTCTCACTCCCATTTAGAGATTGACGCGACAGTTTTGGTTCTGAGACAAGCGAACATCTGTAGGTAGTTTATATTAGAAAGAGTTGAAAAATTTTACTAACATAATTTATTTTGTATTTGTTCATTTGCTACATTTTCTTTTGAGTCTGTTCGTGTTAAACTGCCAATAAATTTCATCAAATTGTAAAAATATATTTAAAACAATCAATGATGTTTTACATAAGGTTGTCCATGGAATAAATGCGGTATTTAGTGATGACCTGTATTATATAAATTAACGGATAAACAGTTAAAGAACTACAGGTGCAATGTTTGTATATATGGGGAAAATAGTTCCAGTAAAAACTAAAAGCATGACTATAGATAATCTACAATCAGTTTTGTGTTCTTTTTTAAAACATTTAAATAAAAAAGATGCTCAGATAATATCCATTAAAAATGTGTAAACTGTTCTTCATTCTATCCCATCATTCTATCCCACGAGAAATTACATCATATAATTTAAAAATAGTATATATATATATATATATATATATATATATATATATATATATATATATATATATATATATGTATATATATATATATATATATATACTAGCAAAAGTACCCGTCGTTGAGTGGGTTCAAAAACAGCATACAGAAAATGGACTCTGATTTATGAAAGTATCATAGGTTATGAAAAGAAAGGGTTGTAAAGAGATAGCTTCGAATTTGGGAGTATCAAAGCTAGGCACCGCCAAAACTGGGGAGGGGGGCAGGTAAGTACTTTTTGACGGACCGTCTTTTTAAAAATCTACCAAAAATCAGGTAATTATCCGATCAATACGAAATTTTCAGCGATTATTAAGAGAAGAATGAACTTTATAACAGTGTACTTATATTTCATAAACGATATATATATATATATATATATATATATATATATATATATTGCTTACAAAACCCCACTCTTGTTTTGAGGGGATTCAAATATGCTTAAAATAATCATCTGAAACTGAACACAACATATTGTGTTGTTGTAAGGGACAGAATTATAGATTTTAAAAAAATTGTTTGCATACCTTATTTTGACGTCTGAATATCAGAACTTCGACTGTGTTTAATTATCCCGCTTTTGAGCTTTGAAGTGTGAAATTCGGTGAATATGTTAAGTACAAATAATTAATTTAAGTTAAGCAAAACAAAAAAATTTTTTTTAATATTTATACGAAAAAAGCCATTTTAAAGTCTTTGATAAATAAATTAACATTTTTTTTAGCGAGCCGAATAATGCATGACCATTATTAAACAGGGCGTGCTTTGAAGGATCGATACAAAAAAAAAAACAAATTCGATAAATATTGTGCCCTTTGTGTTAAAAATATCATCATTTTTTCGATCCCGTTTGAAAACGGTTGCCGCCTTTCGACTACAGTGGACCAAACGCGCTGAAATATTTTTTTTATTCTGCTTTAAATTGCCCCCCCCCATTTTGGGGAGCCTGGCCCCCACACACATACACATTAAAAACCAAACTGATACAAATGGTCACCCATCTGGTACTTAGGAAAACTCGTCCCGGGAAAACTCGTCTCGGGAAAACTCGTCTCCGGAAAACTCGTCTCCGGAAAACTCGTCTCCGGAAAACTCGTCCCCTTTCGCTAGGTAGGAAAACTGGTCCCTTATTGAATAAATATCGATTGAAAACACATTTTATGATCGTTCTTGAAGGAGATATTGTCTTTTAAAATAAACTATAGCCCCCCCCCCATAATATTTTTAAAAAAATATTTTTACTTGTTTAATGTTTTTTTGTTTTTTTTTTAAAATAAAATCGATTTTCTAAGTGTCCGTTTTCTACCTAACTGGCTAAGTTCTTAGTGGTTTAAATTATTTTAAAGCGTTTATTATGTTCATACAAAGTTAATTACAATTTTTTTTTGTTCTTATTTTAACGATGTTTTTTGGAGTCATAAAAACAATAAAAAAAACAAAACCCAAAAATTAAAAAACAGGGAGCGATTATTCGATTCTTCGTTACGCTTTTGGTTTTGTTTTTTAATTATGATAGTTTTTTTGTTGTTATGTTTTTGTTTTCTGTCATACCAAATGCACTCATGCGTTATTTAAAATTATGATTTTATCAATTATCAACATTTATTGTCGTCCTGTCAAATTTTGCAAAAATTAACTAATAAATTAAAAGCGAAATATTTTTTTGGCGCGAGAGATGCCATGTGCTAACAATCTCTCGTTAACTCATTTTTAATTTTTTTTAATTTTTACTTCAAAATTCTAAAATCAATCATTAAGAGAGAAAGTAATCACTAAATAAATTTATTTATCAATTTTATTGAAAACTCCGCTATCGTTTATCATTTTTTGTTGGTTGCTTTTCGAAGGGAGATATAGGTTTTATCCCCCCCATCTCTCTCTAAATTATATTTTAAAAAATATTAAAATTTATTATTTTCTTTTTAAAACCAAATCTCCCTCAGTAATTTCTTTAATTTTCTATTTTTTAGCGATTATCAAGACCCCCTAAGATGTGATATACCGGGCATTATTTCTCGTTCTCCCGTAACACTCGACATGTTTTTTTTTTGTTTTTTTTCTTTACCAAATAAACGATTCCAAATAAATTAAATAAACAACATAGTCGGCGAGGTAGAAAAATCGATTTTACCCTTTTATAAACAACAGTATATAAGTAAATTCTTTTTATATTAATATAAAAAAAATGCGGTCTCGTTTATGAACATAATAAACGCTTTTATTAAAAATACAAAAAAAAAAACATTAAATAAGTAAAAATATTTTTTTTTAAATATTATTGGGGGGGGGGCTATAGTTTATTTTAAAAAACAATATCTCCTTCAAGAACGATCATAAAATGTGTTTTTAATCGATATTTATTCAATAAGGGACCAGTTTTCCTACCTAGCGAAAGGGGACGAGTTTTCCCGAGACGAGTTTTCCGGAGACGAGTTTTCCCGAGACGAGTTTTCCCGAGACGAGTTTTCCCGGGACGAGTTTTCCCGGCACCGGCCAGCCACGGCGTTAATAATACATTGAAATTTTCGTCACTGAAAAATAAGTTGTTTTTTTTTTGCCTGTTTGTTCTTCCATAGTTTGCTTTTTATTAAACACAAGCGTAAACATTGTCGATCTAGACTCTAGATCGACGCGAAGTAACTGGTTGCCTATATGAATAAGTGGAATTATTTCAAAATCCAGCTACTTATATTATAATATTTTTGCATATTCTCATAGAAAATCATCCTAAATCTAAGTTAGACAACAAATACATAAATTAATTAGTTCAAAAACCTTCTTTTTTTAAAAAATATTTATGTATGTTTTTTGTGCAAGACAGCAAATGTCAATTCTTAACTTTTTGGGACAATTTAACATTTAAAATTTAATTAAAAATAGTAGAAAAAGTTTTACATTATTCTATTTTCTATATGATAAAATTCAGGGTTTTATCTTTCTGGAAAAAAAAGGTACTCAGAAATAATGGATTTTAATAAATGTAATTTCGTTTTAAAAAACAACATCAACTTGATTTTTCGGCCATTTTTGGCGGTGCCTAATCAAAACCAAAGCAAAATATTATGAAAGTAAAAATAAAATAGATAAACCCCATAGTTTATTATACCATACCTGTTCAAACTGAAACACTTATCACAATATTCTGTGGATCTATATTAAAAATAAATCTTGTAAAACTTTGTGACATATTTCCATTCTATGGAGGTCAGGTGCGAACGAACACCCCATATTTTTATTATACCATATTTATTCAAACTGAAACATAGTTATAAAAGTATACTTACGCAGATAGATATGAAAGTCTATATTAAAGTGTGTGCCTATTTCCATTCCATAGAGGCCAGGCGCGAAGGAAGACCCCACAATTTTATTATACCATTCCTATTTAAGTTAAAACATACTTATCAAAGTATTCTTATGTACATCTATATAAAAAAACACACTTGTAAACGTTTTTTTTTTTTAATTTTTAAATTTATTATTTCCATATTTTGTGGACAAGGCGCGAACGCAGACCCCACAATTTTAATGAACCGTCGTTCTGCCAGATCAAATATACCCATTCCTGTGTCTCGATACATCTTCTATCAATATATGTAATCTATTTTTTTTAAATAGTTAACTATATAGGATCCTATTCGTAACCACACACACACACGCGTACACACACACACACACACACACACACAGAGGCATTCAACTTTATATGATTTATGAGGAGAATTTACTCATCATAGAGAAGCAAACACCAAAATCAAATATAAATATAGTATTTTCTATTTCACTCCCAACCAAATGAAAATGCTCAATACAATCACTGAAGGTGGTAGAGCTTAAGATAAATAATAATAAGATTTTTATGTTTCGTTGGAATAGTCCAAAGATGAGTGCTCCTTAATCCGCGGAGTTTTTAAGAGTGATATTTCTTATCATCAGTGGAAATAGCGAATATATATTAATTGAATAAATAAAATAATATAACAAAATAATAATTATAAAATTCCGTTTGTGTTTTTTTAAAATATCAGGTAAACTGATATTTGGGCTTGATGATGAATGACCTGGAAAAGTTCCTTCTTATTAATGTTTAGTTAAAAAATATGCAAACAGAAAAATGAGTTGTGGCGATTTTAAATGGTATATCTTCTTTTATCGTAAATTGAACCCATTAATAAGAAAAAATTAAAATAAAATGGCGAGTTAAACCTGGGTTTGAACAGGAGATCATGCAATCTATAGTCGAATACTCTACCATTAAGCTATATCTCTAGATTATATTAAATATGTTTTGTTTTTTTGTTTTTATTTCAAGCAGAAATCATTTGCTAATATTGTATTATATCCCTTGTCAGTGTAACGTATAAAATACCGCTGTAAAATTTTTTTTTTTTTGTATTGGTTTTATCTATAAGAACGAAAAACAAAAAAAAACTATTTTTAGGGTCGGTTTTTTTCGATTTTCGATACTTATCGAATGAATTACTCAACAAAACATCTAACAACACCCCTATCTATATTAGCTTTTTGTAAAATTTGCAAAATATAAGCTCAAACGTTTGGAAACCTACAAGGAAGAAAATCACACAACACAATGTAACTTTTATATGATAGTAGAGATATTAAGCGTATATTAGTTAAAATCGTTCGTAATATAAGCCACACTGATGATTGTTAGTGAGCACGAAACACAATATTCTCAAGTCAGGTTTTACATACATACAGGAGACTCTCGAGGATTGTGCTTAGTTGATAATTCAGTGTGTAGACATGCAAATAGGGAGACGGACAGAGCGAGCTACTTAAAGACAGAGAGGAAAAGACAGATAAAGAGATGCAGATTGGTATGAAGAAAGACAGAAAAAATTGAGATGGTAGGATAGGGCTGTGCTAGAGTGCGATTATAACGCAAGCGTAATTCGATCTGCTTACACTAACTTACACGCGATTATCTCTGCGAACATATGTCCGTCTGAGAAACATATAAGCGGATAGAAATGTTGGCTGAAGACATTGCAATCCCAATGAAACGATAGTCATCGTTATTCACTAACAAAAACAATGAAAGAGAAATAATGTGTGTAAGAGAGAGAGAAAGTGAGAGAGAAAGAAAGAGAGAAAGAAAAAGAGAGAGTGTATATGTGTGAGAGAGAGGGAGACAGTGACACAGAGAGAGTGTGGGAGAGGTGGAGGGATGAAGACGGCAAGACATAGATATGGGATGGTGTTCGTTATCTGAACCACCATTCCCAACAATAAAGACACTACTCTTTTTGCAACCTGCGGCCGCCAGCTACTTACTGCGTACCCTCTCAACGTTATGGCGAGGTGATTTATTACGAAATTGACATCGGCTGATCGCTGATTAGATATATGTCACAAAGTTAAGTGTGCTCGCTATATTAATTTGAATGTTATTGGCTCAAGACAGTCTCGCTCGCAGACAAATTATTGCATCGACTTCATAAGATGGCCATCTAATATGGCGGAATGTATAAAGCACATTACTTAATTTGATGTGTTTTGCCTTCGTTACTCCTCACTCCTACTCCCGTCTTCTCCCTTTCTCTCTCTCTCTCGCACGCGCAGGCGTGCTCTCCCCTGCCCACTTTCTATTTCTCTATGTCTTAATCAATGTATATCTTTCTATCGCTATATTGCTCCTATTCTCAGATACATGGTATGACGATAAAATTGTAGCCCTAAAGAAAAATCACTACAATATTGTAGAGCTGACAAGTATTCAATGTAGCCGTCTTCAGCCTTAATCACTGTCTCCATACGGAACTAGGAGCATGCCTTTTCCACAAGCGCCGGCGGGAGCTACGCGTATACTCAGCGGATATTTATGAAAATAATATAATATACATGAAGAGAATAATGTCCCGCATATCGTTTTCTTCAGAGAAAATTTCTTGTCACATTCTGAAAACCAAGAAATTGGCATTAGAGAAACAAAGCATGTACTCTACATATATATATATATATATATATATATATACATATATACATACATACATACATACATATATATACATATACATACATATATATACATACATATATATGCATACATATATATACATATATAAAATATATATACATCCATATATACACACACATATATATACATACATATATATACAAATACATATATATACATGTAAATATATATATATATATATATATATATATATATATATATGATCGCAGCAAATTCGTTTTCGAACATTACCATTACTTGATATAGCACAAAAAAGGGTATAAAGAAACACGAAAACATGCAGTGATGGGCCGTACGAAGGTGGTTTTTAAGCCCTGCTAAACTCTGGCATTCCTTGGCAGACATTGTACAGATCTCTCTCGATACAAGTACATGTATTTGGTGACTTCAATGCCCACCCCAGTTACTGCCTTGGATTCTCAAATTACACAGATGTAGCTGGTAGCAAAACACATAGCTTCTCTATATCCCATTCCTTCTCAGACGGTTACATTTCCGATGCGTTTCCCAGACCAGCAAGATCAACATGCCTCACTTCTAGATCTATTTCTGACAAAAGTGCTCGATGATTGTACAACAAATGCCCACAGCCCACTCGGGAATGCTGATCACGCTGTGATAATGGTAGAAATCACCCTAAATTATCGCCCTAAAACTGAAGACCCACTACTCAAAACAATGAGGTATTACAAAAAAGCTGACTGGGAAGTCATAAGGGAATTGATCAGAGATGTCCCCTGGCGAAATATCTTTTCGCTTCCAGCTTAACAGTGTCCAAATGAGACCAGCGAATGGTTCAAAATTGCAATTGAAGCACATGTTCCCACACGGAAATTCTATAGCAAGCCCCACTCTCCCCAATTGTTTACTTCCGCTTGTGCAGCTGCCATTCCTCAGAGGCAGCACGCGTTCCGCAAATTCAACCGACATAAGTCCAGTTCAAACAGACAGAAGTACATAGACGCCAAAAATAATTGTAAGAAAGAAATAGAGATATCTAAGACAGATTACAATGAAACCACAAGAAAACGCATCGAAGCACAGAAATTAGGAACCCGTGATTTTTGGAAAATCTTCAGCAGTATAGTAAATAATGGGCAGTCAACGATTCCCCCACTATCAAACAATCATGAGGTTGCTTGTATGGCAACCGACAAGGATAATCTGCTTGCCAGTCGGCTTGCCTTGAACTCCACACTGGACCCAGCACACCATTCCCTCCTCGACTTTCCTTTGCGGACAGACGCCACACTCGACGATTTCAAAATCACTCCTTATCAGGTGCATGGTATCATAAAAAAAAACCAGACACCTTTAAAGCATGTGGACCAGATGTCATCCCGGCTGTGCTAATAAAAAAATGCTCTGCTGAGGTAGCTCCAGTTCTCTCCAAACTTTACAATAAATGCCTTAATGAATCTTGCTCCCCCGACTGCCGGAAAACCGCTTCTGTGGTACCAATCTTCAAGAATTCTGTGAAAGAACTGATCCACTAAATTATCGCCCCATTAGCCTCCTCGCGCTTTTCGCCAAAATATTTGAGTCCTTAGTTAATCAAGCCCTAGTCCAACACCTAACAGCTGCTAAACTTCTGACCGAAAAACAATATGGATTCAGGCAAGCCCGTTCAACAGCAGATATCTTAACTGTAGTCTCTGGACGTATTTACCGTTCACTGGACAAAAAAAAAGAAGTGGGTAGAGCGGTAGCCCTTGATATATATAATGCTTTTGAGAGGGTATGACACGATGGTCTTCTAAGGCAAATTAGATCATATGGTATCACTGGAAGAATACATAATGTAATTACATCCTTCTTAAGTAAGAGAAAAATCCAAGTTGTCCTTGACGGTCGTACATCTAAACAATATGATATAAATGCGGAAATACTTCAGAGATCTATTCTTCGATGTTTATTATTCCTGATATTCATAAATGAGCTCCCTGATTAAATTGTTTCGGAGATGGGTATATTTGCCGATGACACCATGCTCTATAACATGCATGAGGGGAAAACAAATGAACACATATATAAGGAAATGGCAGAAACACGAGGATGACCTCCAATCTGTAGTAGAATTGTGACAAAAATGGATGGTCACATTCAATGCTGCCAAGACTAAGCTTGTTCCCTTCAATAACTACAAGAAACCTTCTCTACCACCAATAACAATCGCCAATGACTCTTTATCTGAAAGTACATCTTTTAAACTCCTCGGCCTAACGTTTATAGGGAACATGAACTGGAATATATACATTGAGAGCATTGCCAAGGCTGCTGCAAAGAAGGTGGGCTCTCTCTACCGTGCTAGAAAATTACTTACGCCTGAAAGTGTCCCGTACCTCTATAACGCCACCATTCTACCACGTATGGAGTACTGTTGTCACATTTGAGCTGGTGTATCTGCTGCTTGTCTCTCACTCCTGGACAGGGGTTAAAAGAGAGACGCAAACCTGATAGGTCCTGAACTGTCATCTAGGCTTTAGCTTCTGTCCCATCGACAAAATACTGCATCCCTCTGATTGTTCTACAAATACTTTAATGGCGAATGCTCTGACGAACTACAAGCACTTGTACCTCCTCAACGTGACCACCCCTGTCAAACCCGACAAGTAACTAAGTCCCACGCCTTTACAGTAGAGATCCCTAGGTGTAAGAAAGCCTTTTACTCCAATAGTTTATTTCCTAGAACTGCAAGTCTGTGGATCTCCCTTACGGGATTCTGCTTTCCCAACTGTACTGATATGCAGAAGCTCAAGTCTAATGTGAACAAACATCTTTCTACTCATCTGCCTTCATAATGACCCGCAAATTATGTCCCCGATATTAGCCCCCTACTTCGAAGTGGCACTGTGCCTTGTTTGGGATGAAAATTGAATATAAAAAAATAAAATAAAATAAAAAACAAAGACCTCCATAACTTCCTTGCATTATTTTTTTTTATATATTTACATATACTGATTGATATATACCAAACAAATTATTCTTTTCCCTCGGTTCCAAGTACGACGTTATTTCAGTAAGTTTCCAGACTTGAGTTTGTACATGCATTTAAAATCTTGACTCTTGAAAATTCAGTATGTTATTGGTAATATCTTATGAGAGCGTGATTAATTTATATAATTTCAGGTTCAAATAAACAGCTACAACATATATTGTAATACCTACTAAAGCCTGATTGTCATAGCTTGTGAATTTCAAAAATGCAATTTAGAAGAACGATATGCAATAAAATCTGTTTTAAACTTAGAAAAAATTAGCCTTGACAAAATTACAAAGGAACGTATTGACTACTTCAGACTGCTTTTATAACGTTTTCATCGCTTTTAGGTGGCATTAGAAATTAAAGGAAGGCAGGGAGCATGTGAGCGATGATGATACGTGTGGGAGGAGTAAGAAAGTCAAAACACCTGAGTTGATTGGCCAAATAAAGAATTTCATGGATAAGGACCGTCGTGTCTATATAGAGATAATAAGTGCACGGTTTGATGTCAATGTGGAAAGTGTTACACAAAATTATTCGAAAAAAAAAGAAGAAAACTGACGATGCGGAAAATTTGCGCGAATGCACGAGTTCACAACTCCATCCTTTTCAGAGATCAAGACAGTGTCTCAGCCACCCTATAGGTTGGACCTTGCTCCCTGTGAGTTTTGTTTATTCCTTAAGCCTAAGGAAAATCTTAGAGACTGATGTTATGAAACAGTTGAGGAAAGGGCCATTAAGATTTGGAACGGTAAAACAAGTGCATTACAACCGAAGGAGATTACTTCGAAAGGGGCTAGAGTTTCAGGTTTGCACTATCAATAAAATTGGACGCACGAAAAAGTCTGAAAGCTTATTTAAGGTATCACATATATAGTACTTTTGTACCTTAAGCACTGGACTGTTGTAAAAAATCGCTCGTGTTCGACCGAAAGCTGACGTAAACTGCCGGAATATTCCCAGCGTTTATCAATTTGATCAGGTAATTATGCAGCTAAAAAGCGTTTTACATATAAAAAGCAAAGCAGTCGAGTTTAGATAGATTGGAAGAAAAAATTGTAGATTTTAATTTTAATCAGAGGAAATAATGGATCACGACAATGAAGTTGTCCAAACTTAGTAAAACAAGTTCTAAATTAACTTGTTTTCCGTAAAATTCGCTTAAAACAAAGCAACTTCCATTCATTAAAAGAAAGCAATCCTATTCAGTTATGCAACTTCAATTATTATGAATAATCTTGAAAAAAATGAACGATATTACAAAAAAATTAACCTAATCCTAACCATAAAGCAATACTAAAGACACTATTTATTTATGACACATACGGTTGTTGTTATATATATAAATATATATATATATATATATATATATATATATATAGTGTTACAACAATGGTTATTTTCTGTTTCCTAACGTTTTATAGATTTTATCGGGTTTCCTAGCATTGTTTTTTTAATTTTTTTTTTTATCAGTTTTCAGAATATCCCGGCTATGAACGCCAGTTTCCCATCAAGGAAGCATTTACGAGAATCCGGTGCGTAATGTGATACAGTTCTCGTTCTCTTCCCCATCTCTCTCTTTCTCTCTCTCTCTCTCTCTCTCTCTATATATATATATATATATATGTATGTATGTGTGTGTGTGTGTGTGTGTGTGTGTGTGTGTTACAGAAAATCATACCGTTTATCAAAGGACAGAGGCTGCAAAAAATCTTACAATAACTCCATGTACGGATTTTGTTTTGTAACAAACAAACACAAATATACATAATAAATTCCACAGCCAAATAATGTCGCAGCCCACAAGAGCCATGACAGTCAACCAATCGGAAGTCCAAGACTCGAGTTTTGCCCTCATTTGGGCTCATCATTTAGACACATCCGAACTCAGGATTCGAAACCCGATTCTCTTGCATGCGAAACTAACACTCTACCCACTGAGCAAACGCCCCACACACAAGAATGTCTTTTAACCAACACACATCAAGCAAACCGCGCCGAAATCCGACTGTGAAATTAACCTACTTCGTCTCGGCAAGGGACGCGGCCATCCAACCAGCTAATAACCGCAAGCCGATGTCTCACAAGAATTTCTATTAACCAACACAGATAAAGCAAACCGCACCGAAACCCGACTCGACAAGGGACGCCAGCTAATATATATATATATATATATATATATATATATATATATATATATATATATATATATATATATATATATATATATATGATTACTTAATTTAATCACCTTCCTGATGAATCCTAGCGTGGATGAAACGCGGAATATTCTGTGTAGCTTAATTGCCATATATATTTTCTCACTTACTATATATATATATATATATATATATATATATATATTTAGAGAGAGAGAGAGAGAGAGAGGTGAAATAAAAAAGGAACCAACGAGCTATGTGTTCATCCACGTTTCATCTTTATTACGAGACTTCCTCGTGTGTATATATATATATATATGTGTGTGTGTGTGTGTGTGTGTGTGTGTGTGTGTGTGTGTGTGTGTGTGTGTGTGTGTGTAAACCGCTGACCTTACACACGAATAATGTTTGAATATTTTTATTACACCCGAAGGAAAAAAAAAAATACTTTGAAAGAGACACATCTATAGTCGTATATTAATACATTTCATTTATTCATATCTCTTTTATTGATCGATTTAAATATTTATCAATCAGTCTCCAGGAGCACTTGCTCGCATCTCCCCATTCTCTGCATAATAAAACGAAAACTAAATTTATCTACGACTATTTCATATCGAATGGGAAGTAAATACTCGGATATCAAATTACTATTTTATAGCTTTTAACTGACAAGTCGTAAATAAAATCCCGCTTTGACCGTGTAGGTGGCGCTCGCTTTCCTCAACCACCATGCCGCGTTTCCGGTAACAACCGACCTCCACGACCCCGTTCCCCTCCTCCAACTCGCAGATCTGCCCGCAGCAAACAACTTTTGTGATTAATTCAGTATTATAGTCGAATTGTGTGATTAATTGGAGAGTATTATTGCGTCGGCGTTGTTTTATTTGTTTAAATGATTTGGTTTTTTTTTTTTTTTTGTTTTTTTATCTACCATTTGAATTGTTTTTAAATATAATGTTCATCATTTTATTTTCACTATGTGTTTGGCGGATATATTGAACTTATCTGCTTTCTTGCCTGTAATCTTCGTAGCGAATATATCCAATTTCGTTTTTACATTGTAAGCTGTAGTGAAAAGCAGGTGAAACAAACAACAACAAAAAATGATTATATAGAATGCTTAAGCCAAAAGAGTCGCAATTTTCCGCGAGATATCATGTTCTATAATTATCAGGCAATGTATGATAGATGTTGATTTTCTCGTCCGAGCTCCAATCTCTGGTCCCCCCTCGCCAATCTTTCACGATAAACACCCGACTAGCTAAAGCCAGTATCAGTAATTTTCCCACTTTTTATCCGTGCCTAAATCAAAACGTAGATTCCATGAACAAAGCTTCTTTCTGTGAAATTCTCTTCCGTCTGCCTGTTTCTCACCTGACTACAACTTGGATGTCTTCAAGTCCAACATAAACAAATTCCTGATTAATCGCCCCCTTAAGTACGACACTTTATCAAATCTCCAATAGTAACTATTACTACGATATCATACCATTGATTATTGTACACACAATAACCCTTATCCCCGAGTGGCTTTCGGACCTTGATAAGAGGTGATCCCCCATGTAAAAAAAAAGATACTACAATGTGGAAATAATTGTTTCACGTTGTAAGAGTAGACCTTGTACTCCCTTCTTAAAACAGTAAGATTGCATTTAACACGCTAAAAAAACAACAAGTAGCAGTATAACCCGGATATAAGAGAAGTTATACATTGTTACCCGGATATAAGAAACTGTATACAGTATTGTCAGGATATGATACAAGATACTTAAATTATCTTATATCCGGGTTACGATTGTCTCCGAGTTTCTTATATCCGGGTTACATGTTCATTAAAACAGGCTCTAATTGGGATAAAAGAAAATATCTCTTATTTCCGTGTTTCTGATAGTCGGGTCTCTTATATCAGTGTTGCACTGTATTACCGTTATTTCCATAGCTCGATTGCCGCTTTTTTTACGGGCTAAAAAGTTTGGTTAACTATGGTATGTAATTTTTTTTTGCTCTTTTACAAAGGGATTACTACATATCAAGGTCTGGAAGCTGCTCGAGGATAAGGGTTAATGTGTGTATTGTAGCCATTGAAAATGCACACATAATAATAAAATGCATAACTCTATCAGAAGTAAATAAAAAAATACATCTTATATAAAATTAAAATATTATTGTTTTTATTTTTGTTGTTTTTAAATTTTATGTGGGATGAAATTTGTGATTTTTACATAAGCAAACTAAATCTTTCCTTGAAAGGCAAGCAGAGGAGCATTTGGTATGGTTAGTGTTATTCATTCTGACGATGGATTTAGTAAGCAACGTTCAAATGCCATTTATGTTTGTTTATATATTAAGAAAGTTATTTTGTTGTTGTTGGTCTCCTGTAAAATATTTAGAACAAAAATCGTCTAGCTACAACTGTAGAAAATGTGTAAGGAAAGTCCTTTAAAATTACTGCGCCCTCTGTAGATGTATAAGGAAAATCCTTTAAAAGTACTGCGCCCTCTGTAGATGTGTAATCTTGCAGCACCGTAAAGCAATTCAATAACCAGTAAACACCGGTTCTGCACGGAATCCAACTAGCAAGGTATCTAGACGGACGCGAACGGTTACTCAGAACGGACCCAACAATCGGTTACGCAGAACGGTCCCCACAACGATAAGATATGCTCACACCCACACGGCACGAGAAGCAACAGCAACACGATTCCCGACCAAGTCAATCATCGCTCTCCCAACGTCTTTCAATCACCCGCTTTTATGGCCGTTGCAGGCCGGCTAAATTTGCATGTTGCGAGAATTCATGTGACTTTGCGAGATATCATCCTTTACAAAAGACGGCGGCCGCCATCTTGATCTTTCTTTCTCTATTTTCGTCCGTCTCTCTTACGCACCCACACAACACACAAACACGTGGGCGCTTGTCTCCTGGATTCACATTACATTCCCCCCTGATCTGATGGTCACATAGGGAGCATTGAGGGGGGCCTTTTAGTGCGTGTACTTCTGCGAATAGGTACATTCACTGGTTCAGATTCGGGCTCTGGATCTGGTTCCGCCTTATCAGACGAAGTGTCACTATCAGTCTCTGGAGGGGGCTCACTGAATCCGTGTATCGGCAGCTCATCACTGGACGCTTCACTGCTTTTTTCTGTAGTTGTGTGACGCGCCTCGGTAGCTGGGCGAAGATCTCGCACATGTCGTGGGGTTCCATCGACCAACACAGACTGCTGGCTAATCACTCCGGATATTTGTCCTCGCTTAAACATGTCGGTGCACCGATTTCCTGGGGGCAGCACCCACACTGGATCTCCCACTTCATATTTGTTACATGTTCCCTTGTCGGCTGGCTGCGTAGTGTTGATTCCCTTCACTCCGACTCGGTATGTGTAAATAGCATTCGCAGGTGCGGTTGAAGGAGACGTCCCGTCCTTTGGCGTAATGTTATACCAATATGTAGCTTCTGTAATAGTACATCGCTTCCTGGCAGCAATTCTCTTAATGCTGCGATGGCTTCTTTCAGCAATGCCATTTCCTGATGGCACATGCGCACATCGCAACCGTAGTCGGACGCCCCACTCATCTAACAACTGCCGGACTTTCTGGCTACAAAACGCTGCATCATTGTCAGTCAGGAGCTCTTCCGGCGCACCTCGCTCAGAAAAAAATGGATGATAGGTGGCGAACAACATTTGCCGAATCCTGTCTGGTCATCTGCCGCCACACCGCAAATCTCGTAGGCCCGCAATCAATGAGAGTTAGAAAGGGCTTGCCACTGTAATGGGTGATATCCATGGCCAGCTGCTGCCACACACCCTCAACTTCCAATCGACCCTTCTGCCACCGCTCTGGTGCCGGATCAATAGACTGGCAAGCCTCACAATTTCTGATGATCTGTCTGACATCCATCTTGGTCACTGCTGGGTATACGCGCCTCAATAAATAAAGGGTCCTCTTGATACCCGGATGTCCACTCTGTGCATGAATTTTTTGTATTTGACATGGGTCGATTGCAACTGCACAAGATCGAGCAGTAATCTCCATTCCCATCTTCGCGGCTTTATACCATTTGTGAGGTACTCGGGTCGGTTGGTCAGCACGATTACAATGTGATGGCACCAGAGTGACGCTCAGTGATAGCCCATACTCAGATACCAGGTTTTTGAGCGTGTCTAGCCTTCTCCGCATTAACATTTCGCTTGCTGCCTTGGTACGGATTCGTGTCCGTCCTGAAAGTGTGTCAGACACCCAGTGGTAGACACAGAGAGAATCTGTGTACAAGATCAACTTCTTAGACTGCTACTGCAGGGCCAGATTTATCCCCTTTACAACGGCGTCCAGCTCTGCCAGGTTGATATGCTGAGAATCTGTTACGGGCCGCAGCCAACATGCATCTTCGAACACGTGTCCTCCTTGCTCCAACGATACTCCCAACGCCAAAGAACTGGCATCAACCCACACACCTACGTTGTTTCCGTTAACACACCACCGCCCACAGGCAGGGTCCTTCTTGTTCACTTTCTCCAGTGTCTCTTTAATTATCAGAGTTAGAAGAACATCATCGGATATGTCATCCCAACCCGGGGTTTTAAATTTGCTCTGCATTTAATTACACCAACAGCGGCGCGGAGCCAGCCACAGGCCGGTAGATTACCAACAAGTTTTCCACACCAAGAAAAAAACGATCCGCCTTGTAACGATGTTGGGGATGCTTGGAATTTCGCTGCCACGCCTCCATTGTAGGGTGCCATCTTCCTCATAAACATCCAATCCCAATACACGTGCTCCTTCCCTCAAACGTTCGGGATTCTTGCATTCCAGACCAAACTGAGCCAACTTTTCTTTGACACACGACGCAGACTGTACATCTTCATTGACGTATACGTCATAAATGTAAGCTGACGTTGAGTCCCTCATGGGCTTTTCTTGGGACAATACTGTGTTGACAATAGTCTTCATAATCTGTGGTGCCACATTTAGGCCAAAGCCGAGGCGTGTAAGGCAGTACCTCTGCCCCGTGGAACCAAACTGTCTGGAACGGCCACAACGTCTCATCAACTCGGACCTGCAAATAGGCTTTTCGCAAATCCAATATCGAGACATTAGTGCCTTTCTGACGCCATTCCCTCAACTTGCTGGCGCATACGTCAGCATCGGCAGTGTAGGCTTCAATATGCTTGTTAAGCTCCCTATAGTCCAGCACCGGTCGTACTTTCGACTTGTTATGCTGGACTACTGCCATCAAGGGTATTAGACCCTTGGAAGGCCCAAGCTTGTCCTCAGGGTAGGGGATTAACCAGCCATCTTGGATCCACGCTTTTAGTTCCCTTTCGTATTCTGCTCGGGCCTCACTGGGTATAGGGTACTCTGCAACCCCATTCTTGAGTTTAGTCGGTGCCCTTCTCTCGGTCCACTTCCAAGATGCAATCCAGGCCCTCTTGCGAGAGTCGTAGTCCACTGTAAAATCCGGCCGATCAATGTGGAGCGCTGCACACACTGGGACCTCCAAGAATCGCACTTTTCCATCCCGATGAATTGCGACTCCCCCCAGCGCCTTGATGGCATCGTATCCGAGCAACAGGTAAAACCCCAGGAGATTTCCTTGGGTCACGAGCAGATTGATCTTAGCGGCTGCACCGGTGTCCGTGTAGACCTCGACAGTTCCAGCTCCACAGCATGTCTGGGTCTCGCCTCCTATCGTGGTGACTTTGATCTTTCTCTTAGTCCAACTTAGACACAGCCTGCCGCCCACTATAGTATGCGAACAGCCTGAGTCGAGAAGTGCTGAGCATGGTATCCTGTTTATGTAGACGGTCATCACTGGTTTCGCCTTGTTCAAATTTTGCTCGGGGAGCAGGGCGGCGCTGATGTCCTCTCCCCTGATACGTTTCCCGCACAGTTTTGGGCTAGATGCCCCAAACCGCCACAATTAAAACAGCGCACATACACCCTGTTGGTGCAATTCCTTGCAAAATGTCCGCGTCGGCCGCAGCAAAAACATTTCCCATTGCTTGCAGGGTTCTGATTCGGAATCTCCCGAGCGCCAATCTGGCCTGTCTGTGTCGCCATCGCAACTGGTTCCCCCAGGTCCTCCTCATCTTTGATGATGACTCGAGCACGTTCCATCAAGTGTTCCATGGGCGTTGTTGAAACGCTGGTTCAGGCTCTCAATAGCTGCTTCACTCGAGTGGGACGGCCAGCCACAAACGCGTCCGCGAGCGTCCGCTCCGACACCCCACCTCCGAATAGGACTGCGAGTTTCTTTAACTCTGCAAAGAAAACATCCACGCTTTCTTCCGGTAGAAGTTTTCGGGAATCAAATTTTTCATAGGCCGTACAAGGATCCATGGCGAATGCCTTGTACAGCGCAGCTTTAATTGCGGTGACATCTCCCTTTTCGGCAGCACTGAGTTGCTGATACACGCTCAAGGCACCCCCAACCAATCTCAGGGGAATCACAGTGTGTACCCTTTTTTACCTCACAAAGGTCGCACGTCAGCTTTACCCTTTCAATCCAGTCGACAATGGACGTGGACCCGTCAAACTCGGGTATGAGCTTTAGGTCGAATTTCGACTCGGTCATAGTCCTAGAGGAAAAATTGCCGAGATAGCTTGTAGAAAATGCGTAAGGAAAGTCCTTTAAAATTACTGCGCCCTCTGTAGATGTATAAGGAAAATCCTTTAAAAGTACTGCGCCCTCTGTAGATGTGTAATCTTGCAGCAACGTAAAGCAATTCAATAACCAGTAAACACCGATTCTGCACGGAATCTTACTAGCAGGGTACCTAGACGGACGCGAACGGTTACTTAGAACGGACCCAACAATCGGTTACGCAGAACGGTCCCCACAACGATAAGATATGCTCACACCCACACAACAGCAACACAATTCCCAACCAAGTCAATCATCGCTCTCCCAACGTCTTTCAATCACCCGCTTTTATGGCCGTTGCAGGCCGGCTCAATTTTCATATTGCGAGAATTCATGTGACTTTGCAAGATATCATCCTTTACAAAAGATGGCGGCCGCCATCTTGAACTTTCTTTCTTCTTTTTTCGGTCGGCGACGCCGAGCCGGCCCCGAGGTAAGTCTTTCCTTTTCGTCCGTCTCTCTTACGCACCCACACAACACACAAACACGCTGGCGCTTGTCTCCTGGATGCACATTACAACAACCACTGTTGACAAAGATACTATAATGGAAGGAATTGTTTTATGTTGTACGGATGGACCTTGCACTCTCTTTAAAAACAGGGAGCTTGTATTCAGCACGCTATAAGACCAAGAAGAGGAACTTAGAATTTTGTCCAGCTTTAAATAAGGCATTTATTCTTGGTATTTTCAACAGTTCGTTTAGTTTATCTCATTTATAGTTTTGCTCGCTGTTATTTTTCCAGCTATGTCTCAAACACGTGGCTTTGCATCACTCCATTTCTTCTCCAGTCCTCCTCACGTGCCTCCCTAGCTCTCATTTGCCGGCCATGTCTCGAACACGTGCTGTTTCGTTGCTTCTTCGACTACATGTATCTTATTGTCTCTGCGTTTTCTTTCCTTTCTATTCTTCCGCTATGACGTCACATCGGGCAGCCGTCTTGGTCATCTGCATGTGTTAGCTGTAAGAAAAAGAAACACAATATATGAAGTCAACATTAAAACTAAAGGAGTTAATATGCCGTAAAAGAAACCAACAATATAAGGGTGTTAAAACAAAAATTAATTAGGATCGAAATAAACCATGTTTTCAAATAAATGATCGCGAATTATTTTAAACAAGCGGGGAGCGCTTGCACTTGCCGCGTCGTAAAACACGATTTACTTTTAACAATGCACATTTGTGTAAAAACGTAACTAACAAAACAAATATATATATTGTGGTAGGATCTACCTAATAAGCATAGGGGGAGTGTCACCTATATAAATATGGTTGGTACCGTAAAGTGTGGGGATTAATAAGAATTGACTGCGGACTGGAAGATGCGGGACTTCCGGTGGAAAAAAGAAGTTTGGTTTTTGGCGCGTTTTTTCTGGTGTTTTGAAGAAGAAGAAGAAAAGAAAGGACGGTTGATTTTCCACGCGGGCCGGGGGAGACACAACAAGAAACTCGGCGAGGGATTTAAAGAGCTACGAGATAAAGATTCGACGACCACTCAGGCGACCTCTTCTCCAGGGACGGTCTCCTGGTGACTATACCAGTGGACTCTATGTAAATATTTGTATATACTTTTTTGCTTTCTGTTCTACTTTGCTTCTGTGTTGTAGATATTTAGTCGACTTCAACAATAACAAGCAAATATTCTCAGAAGCAAAGTAAGTTTTTCTCCTGCCTTTCTGAAAAAAGTTTTTAGTGGTTTTACTCATATTAAAACGTTTATTTGATCCGAAAAACAAATAATGTATAGAACTATGGGAGAACAACAATTTTTTTTTTAATTTTAAAGACGATTGCAAACCCACCGAATAAATGGCATGGTAACATTTGTTTGTGGGTTCCTAACAATTTTTTTTTCAGATCATTATGGCAACTTCAAAACTTTACGTGTCAATTCGCGGTGATTTTTCTTGTTCTTGTCTAACTATTTGATATCCGATCAGGATAAATATTATAAAGTTAGTAAAAGCACTAATAACTCTTCCAGCTAAGTAGAAGAGTAAGTTATATTTCCTTTGATAACATTCATTTATTGTATACTAGCATTTTAACCCGGCGTTGCCCGGGTGTTTGGAGGTAGGCAAAAAAAAGATCAATTTTTTTCAACTTTGACACCTCTTATGGCCCCTTAACATTTATTGATTCGGACTCAAATCAAGTTATTAAGTTAGATCCATGTCCAAGGAACCTATATCTAAGATTTCAAGTGTTTAGACCAAAAATTGTCGGAGGAGTTTGGTAGAGTTCTTAAGGGTTAAATCGTTGACCTTTGACCACTTAACAGGCAAATTTCTGGCCGAAAATAAGTCACATAGATCACAGTACTCTGTATATCAAATTTCGACTCTGTAGACTAAAAATTGACAGAGTTATTGCGTAGGGAAATGTACACAGACACAGACACACAGACACTTTCACTTTTATAGATATATAGATTTGTTTTCGTACCAATGTGTATTGCAAAACAAACCAAAATATATTTTAATCCATGAAAATTTATTACTTATTAATACAGGGTCAATTCTCTATTGAATATTATATTGTACCTAATATATAGTAGTAATTCTAAAAATTTAAAAAAAGGAATTGGGTGGCATCTGCTAGAATCGAAACAATCATATTTAGCGCTCCAGCTTTGTCTCCTATCGATGTAGCTACCGTGAGATGCGTACGAAAGATTTAATACTAAACGGCTCGAGGACATGAATTAAATTTGCGCATGCGCAGAAGGAAGTAAAATATATATCACCAAGTTGAAATGAACAATTTGCGTTTAAACGCTTCGATATAAGACATTACGTGTTTTTTTTTAAAATCCAAACAAAGATGTTTCTCGTTATAAACAATCATTTGTGTATAATTATAATTCTTGTTAATATCAGTGTTATGTGGCCAGTAGTTTATGAGTTTATCGGTTAAATATTTACATACCGATAGACACACACATACATCTACTGCTTTGTTTAGATAGATGAGGGTTGCTTAATTGCATTATAGTTGTTCTCATCCTTGGTGTTATTTTCAAAAACTTTCAACCATGGACACCTAAATTCCCGTCAGGTGCATCTTGTCACGCCCAGAAATTCGTTATGTCAAACTCGGGAATCTGTAGGAAATCCCGAATAGTAACCACTAATAAATGTGCTTGTTGTCTTTGCTTCGTGATGACCGGTAGAAGTTTAAGTAATTCGTCACTGCATTACTGAAGGTTTAACGGTCAACTAAAAGATAACTGCTAGAACAGAATACGCGTGCCATTTTTAACCGCTCTGCAACGGTTTCTTAAACAGTAAATAAAGTGTGGGTTAAAGTTAATAAACTTATATATAGTCGAATATCTGTGACTGAAAACACGCTATGCAACATACATATATCTGTGCGTGATGTTGCCAAGCTTATTAAAAACCTTAATTCCAGCCACAAAACCTAAATTCCAAACACCGTGCCCAGAAAGCTTCAACCAGAAGTAGCTTCCATATTTACAAGGCTGTTTAAACGTTACCTTTGAAGAAAATGCTTGCTAACACGTTGGAAAACTTCACCAGTCTTCACTGTGTTTACATGGTTACGAAACAATTGAAACACATGAGGAAATAAACCATATGCCGTTATTATTTTATATTTTGTTGTCTGGATTTTTGCAAAAATATTATAGGCATTATCGATTATGAAAACCGATAATAATTGAGCTTAATTAGTTGAGAAGATTAATATTGACCTTGATTTTATTGGTATATGTACCAAATTTGAATGTATGTTAAAAATATAATAGTAATATATATATATAAATATTAATATATACATATATATATATATATGTCATCCATATACTGTACTGTTTCGCTGTTTCACAGTTCATCAGTGCGGCTAGACAAGCAACTACCTCTATCCATGATCGAAACTCAACCGCCCAAAACGACTTCTGGGGGTTGCTATGCGGGCAGTGAATTACCAATGTCTTAACATTGACCAACTACTTGAGCGCAATTTATTTACACAATATATATACCCGTCGTTGACTGGGTTCAAAAACAGCCTACAGAAAATGGGCTCTGATTTATGAAAGTATTATAGGTTATGAAAAGGAAGGCTTGTAAAGAGATAGCTTCGAACTTAGGGGTATCAAACCAAAGCAAAATATGATGAAAGTAAAAATAAAATAGATACACCCCATAATTTATTATGCCATACCGGTTCACACTGAAACACTTCTGTGGATCTATATTAAAAAAACCTTGTTAAACTTTGTGACATATTTCCATTCCATGGAGGTAAGGTGCGAACGAACACCTCATAATTTTATTATACCATATTTCTTATAACTGAAACATAATTGTGAAAGTATGCTTACGCAGATAGACCTGAAAAGTATTTATAAAATTGTGTGCGTATTTCCATTCTATGGAGGCCAGGCAGGAACGCAGACCCCACAATATTATTATACACTCCCTATTTAAGTTAAAACATACTTATCAAAGTATTATTATGTACATCTATATAAAAAAACTTGTAAACTTTTTTTTTTTTTTAATTTTTTATTTCCATACTTTTTGGGCGAGGCGCGTACGCAGACCCCACAATTTTAATGAATCATCATTATGCCAGATCAAACATACCCATTCTTGTGTCTCGGTACATCTTCTATCATCATATGTGATCAGTTTTGTATAATAGTCAACCATATAGGAGCCTATTTGTGACCAGGCACACACACAGACGTTCAGCTTTATATTATAGATATATACTTTAAACCAGAGGATTGCATAGCGGTATCATTGTTCTTCATTGCAAATAGGCCGGCGAATCGAAGCGAAAGGTGAGCACATATACAACAGTCGGCGGAGGAAACCTATAGGCCATTTCCATGCTGCTTTGTTGGTATGGCTATTTATTTGCTCCGCCACCGAGCAAATTAGTCACAAGGCCGATTTTTAAAGTGAGGAGTAAAGGGGAAATTGTGACCAACTCCCCGAGTAACAATTGGTATGAAGGGTTACCCCTACATTGACCAATAAATTATATGTAAGGTTGCCCCCACATATGGTCTTTTCTTGACGCTTGTTTCCCAGGCCCCGGAGGAGCAGGACCGGGAATTATCGCTGCTTTGTTGGTAAGTGATATGAAATTGATATGAAATTGTTAAACACCGTAAGCTCTAGTTGTTAAACTAAGACCATTACATAATACACTGGTGGCAGTTTATTATTTCTTCTACCATTTCTCTTACCACAATGCTTACTTAAAGTAAGCGTGCAAATATTGCCCTGAAGAGACACAGTTTTGGTGTATCACAGCTCTTCAATGCGGCTAGACAAGTAACTGCTTAACACACACGCACATACACGCACACACACGCACACACACGCACACACACACACACACACACACACACACACACACACACACACACACACACACATATATATATATATATGAATGGA